>NC_041395.2:20444063-20474063 GCF_900747795.2 Erpetoichthys calabaricus | reverse complement strand
AATATTGATTTGATTTAGATTTCTCTTTTGTTCATTCACTGCATTTTGTTGATTGATGAAAATAAATGATTAACACTTCCATTTTTGAAAGCATTCTTTGTTAACAGCATTTTTTCACACCTGCCTAAAACTTTTGTACAGTACTGTATATATTTAAAGAGCTTCTACAAAAACCCAAATTTCCAACAGGACCAAGTAAAGTTCTATCAGTTGGTTGAACCACCCATCCATCCATTCATCCATCTATTTAATCTAATCTATTTTGGAAAGATGCTTACCTGTCATCTAATGGTTTTTGGATTAGTTGCAGGCCTTGTAATACTAGAATGGAAGTAAAGTTTAGTTAATAAATAAATGTGTGGGTGTTGTTTTTGCCTTAAAATTCAAATGTTCAGTTTTCTTCAATTTTTGGGACTATTTAAAAATTTAATTGCTGCCCCCAATGGAACAGAGGCATACCAAGGATATTCTGCAATAATTTTAAATTTTTATTACAAGACAAACAAAAAGTATGCATAACACCATCCAACTTTTAACTATTAACTGTTAGTAAAAATTCTATGAGTTGCATCTGCTGCTTCCATCAAATTTGTATTAATCAATTAGTCCAGGCCTACAGCAATTACAGTACCGTAAACATGGGTATTGTGCTAATGAAGAGACATCAGACTGAATGGGAAGTTTAATTTACCAGGAACACAGTGTGCAATTATATATTGCAGTCTAGACCTTTGTTACCCTCTTTACTTGTACCGAAAGGCAATTTTATGCAATGAAAACATCCACTTGTGAAACAGACTGTTAATACAACTGCTTAAATGGAGTTTCAACAATGGTAAGCACAGTGAGTTCTCTATTTGGGACTTTATTTTTTAAAGTTGAGTTTGTTTTTAACATGGACATTTAATTACGCAGCTCTCTACTTTTTATATTTTTTGAGGCTTATACTCATTTTACTGTTTTTTCTTGCTGTTTGGCTTTTAGGTATTGCAGAATCTGGGAAAGGATAAATTTTCTCCTCAATCATTTGAGCAAGTGGGAACACGAATTGCAAAAGTTTTGGAAAAAGTATGTGCCTCAACTGTAGATTTCTTGTTTTATTTTCTTTTTACTCTGTATTATCAATTATTCTTATATGGTATTGTATGAGGAAGTCGGGAGTGGCAGAGAAGTATGTAAGAGTTGTACAGGATATGTACGAGGGAAGTGTGACTGTGATGAGGTCTGCGGTAGGAGTGATGGAGGTGGGATTACATCAGGGATCGGCTGTGAGCCCTTTCTTATTTGCAATGGTGATGAACAGGTTGACAGACGAGATTAGACAGGAGTCCCCGTGGACTATGATGTTTGCTGATGACATTGTGATGTGTAGCGAGAGTACGGAGCAGGTTGAGGAGACCCTGCAGAGTTGAAGATATGCTCTAGAGAGGAGAGGAATGAAGGTCAGTAGGAACGAGAGAATACATGTGTGTAAATGAGAGGGAGGTCAGTGGAATGGTGAGGATGATACAGGTAGTATAGTTGGCAAAGGTGGATGAGTTTAAATACTTGGGTCAACAGTACAGAGTAACGGGTATTGTGGAAGAGTGGTGAAGAAGAGAGTGCAGGTAGGGTGGAATGGGTGGAGAAGAGTGTCAGTGGTGATTTGTGACAAATGGGTATCAGCAAGAGTGAAAGGGAAGGCCTACAGGACGGTAGTGAGACCAGCTATGTTATATAGGCTGGAGACGGTGGCACTGACCAGAAAGCAGGAGACAGAGCTGGAGGTGGCAGAGTTAAAGATGCTCAGATTTGCATTGGGTGTGATGAGGATGGACAGGATTAGAAATGAGGACATTAGAGGGTCAGCTCAAGTTGGACGGTTGGGAGACAAAAGTCAGAGAGGCGAGATTGTGTTGGTATGGACATGTGCAGAGGAGAGATGCTGGCTATATTGGGAGAAGGATGTTAAGGATAGAGCTGCCACGGAAGAGGAAAAGAGGAAGGCCTAAGAGAAGGTTTATGGATGTGGTGAGAGAGGACATGCAGGTGATGGGTGTGACAGAGCAACATCCAGAAGACAGAAAGATATGGAAGAAGATGATCCGCTGTGGCAACCCATAACGGGAGCAGCCAAAAGAAGAAGAAGAATGCTATATAACACAACAACAACAAATAGATTCTGTACTAGGGGGCTCTGCCCCCTGCTCGCTTCGCTCGCCAACCCCTGGTGTTGTATGTATGAGATATATTGGAGTGTAAAGGTGTAGATGATGAGCAAAGGAAGTAAAGAACCCATAGCATGGCACATTAGAACGATTTATTGGAATATTTCTTTATACACAACATTTGTAGTAAAGATGGTGTGTTGTCCTTGAATGAGTTTTCCTTGGTATGGAGCATCTATAACTTTAACTTTAATATCAGATGAACGCCGAACTCTATGACTTCAGCAGCGTTTGTCATTATCAGCTCTGTGCATTGCTTGTTTTCAGGAAGGTTCATTCGTTGATAGATTGCGTCAGCTGGATCTAACACGTAGATCTGTGCATATTTGCGTTCGTGATTTGGCTCAGGGTGCACTGTTCCAATCCGATGTAATATTTGTCCACATACGCGAAAGCAGTATGGGCCATTGCCAGCTGGTGGCCTGATATTTACCCTGGTAGATGCAAAAGCAAATGAAGTATTGTAGGATCTAATGCAGTCCATAAAGTTTTTACTTTCGGGTACATTGTTAGTTAGAAGCTTCCATAGATATTCAGGATATTCATCTAAAGGAGGCAGTCTAACCTGACCCTTTTGACAACCACGTGTAAACTCATTAGTTGTATTGCCAGTTGTTTCTTCAGGGAAGTTAAGTGAATGACAATGACAACAAATGTTCATTAATAGTGGACTCATTACAGAATGCGTCGTCAGCTAATTGGCGGAATTGTTTAGCGGCTGTTTGTTGTTCCTTTCTTTGCCGTTTATCTATTGCCTCTGCTGTTTGAGAGGCGCGTTGTAGGCGCCTGTGTTCATTGTTTTTATCCAGCTGGGCTCGTTTTTGTAGCCCCGTCAGTCGAGCTCTTTCTTTTTGGAGCCGTGCCTGCTTTGCTTGCGGCATTTCAGACGCGCGTTGTAGGCGCCTGCGTTCATTGATTTTATCCAGGCGGGCTCGTTTTTGTATCTCTTCAGTTGTGGTCTTTCGTTTTGAACCCGTGCCTGCTTTGCTTCCGCAGTTTCAGACGCGCGTTGTAGGCGCCTACGTTCATTGTATTTGTCTATGCGGGCTCGTTTTTGTAGCTCCGTTAGTCAAACTGTTTGGTTTTGGAGCCGAGACAGTTTTGCTTCCGCGGTTTCAGACGCGCGTTGTAGGCGCCCACGTTTATTTTTTTTTATCCATGCGGGCTCTTTTTTGTAGCTTCGTTAGTTGAGCTGGATCGTTTTGGAGCCGTGACCGTGACTCCATTAGTTATCCGTTGTCTACCGTTAGTAATATGGATAATTGCACTTACTGTTAATACGGAGCGTTTTCTGTGGTTGTACTGTTAATAATGCATCACTGTAATGTGATTCACATATGCTATATTGTTTGGAAGTGTGAGGATGCCGTACCTTTAATACGGAGAGTTTGTTTATTCTCATTACCTGGACCATACTGTGTAGTGTGGACGTCTAGTTCAGAAGCGCGTTGTAGGCGCCTACGCCTTTCGTACTTTCTTGCGCCTTCCATACTATCTTTGTGGACCTTTGCGGACTCCGTAGTGTCTTTCGTTTGACTCTGGGGTGCAGTGCAGAATCCTCTTTTTTGTGTGGCTGTGTTGTTAGTCGTTAGCTATGGGCGCGTTGTTGCTTCATGTCTTATTTACGTTAGTTGAGCTCTTTCGTTTTTGAGCCGTGACTCCTTCGTTCGCAGTGGATCAGACTTCGCTTGCGGTTTATGAGACGCGCGCTGTAGGCGCCTGCGCATTATGTCTCCTGGGTCCATCGGCGTGCACCTGCGTCCGTGCCTTCCGGTTTACCATTCTCGATTAGTAATATGGATAAGCATTGCAGTCTACAGATGCACTATGTGTTAAAACGCTGTGGCTATTTTGTCATGTCATGTTTGCATTTCCAAATAGAGAGGATTGTTAAATTTCTTTAGTTACTTGTTTACACATGTAGTCAGAAGGTGGATGTTGTGCAGCCTCATCTGTAAATCTTCTATTGATTTAGGTGTTTTGGGTACTGGTTTACATTCAGTTTGGTAAGTGCATGTTTGTCTTAAAAGGTTCTGTATAAATGCACTGACAGTTGTAGTTTGCTGTCAAGTTAGTAATTATCATCCACTGAGTGTGCTGCTAATTAAGTTTATATTTTACTATAATGCCTTTTCTGTGCTGAAAAGGTAGTTTAACTAATGATTTTCTTTGTCTTTATTTAGAATCAGACATCTTGGGTTCTGTCAAGTATGGCGGCTCTGTACTGGAGAGTTAAAGGACAGGGGAAGAAGGCCATTGACTGTCTGAGACAAGCCCTGAACTATGCTCCTTACCAAATGAAGGTGACCCTGAACACTGTATAATTATTTTGTTCATCAGTATTCTGACACAGAATTTTCCCTTGTTTTCATCTTTCATAATTTGTACATTTCTTGCATCATTTTTGATTGCACATTCTGGAAGCATCCACACAACTAAGCTTAAAGATTTAACTACAAGAAAATGATCAAATATAATAGAATTTCCTGTAATGTGAAAATGCACAATTTCTGTGATAAGCAGGATATTAATATTCCTGAGATTTTTATTTTCATTTTACTTTCCAAGATTACCTCCCTTTCTTCGTGCAAATATTATAACCTCAATCCTTATTAATCCAACACAGGTTTGTAGTGTGGTAAAGCCTAACTTTGCAACACTGAGCACAAGTCATTAACCAGCCGTAATCAAGGAAACATTTCTCACACACTTACATATGCGTGTCTTTGGGAATGTGGAAGGAAAAAGACCAGAAACATTCAGTGTGAACATGCAGGCTCAGAACGGTACCAGGTAAAGGATTTTAACACGGGATGCTGGATGTGTGAGGTAGTCCTATTAACCATTGTGCCACAGTCCCTCTTGCAGAGATTACGCAGATGGCCTATCTCTGTGCATTACTGAGAAACATTTGAAGATTCTCACACTCCTTCATTTCATACAATTGCATATTTGTGGCATAGTGTAGCAGATTTGTACAGTACATTTTAGGATTGCTACTTTGGCATTGCACAGAAATTTTGTGTGTCTTAGTAATCCTTAGAATTGTGTTGTCTGCAGAGATGTGCTTCTGATATACCAGTTTTCCAGGAGTAAACTTAAGGGAAGGGGCCAGCCAGATAACAATTCAGTAATGACTCTCATGACAGTCTTGATTTAACACTAGAATTACCAGAGCCTACAAAAAAACTCGTAGATCCGGCCTACCTTAAATCCCATTGCACCTCTTCGTCAGCGTCTTTTGTCCTGTAAATGTGCCGATAAAGACAAGCCTCAAGCAGCCTGCGCCAGAGTTAGCTTTTTTCAATTTTATTTTCTCAATCACAATCACGCTGTACCCCTCCACCCCGCCCCTCCTGATCTGACTCTAAGTAACAGCGCCAGCATAAATTCACACCCGATCTGACGCTGTTCGTTTTCAAATAATATTGCATTAGTGCAACAATATTTTCTGATTGGTACTATACAAGTCATAAAATGAATAATTCCAAATATCATAGTATGTCTCTGTTTTTCATAGACTATAAGGTGCATACTAATTCACAGTGAGCAGGAACACTCAATAAAACTGAATAAAAAAAAAATCAAGTGATGGTGAGATATGAAGAAGGCAGATTCACCAGCGTTTGTGTGTTAGCTTTTATCCCTCCAGATCAGAGAATGTCCAGTTCCATTGCCTGAAAACACCACTCACATCTACAGTTACTCCCAGTTTCAAATAAAAACTAAAAGCGTCAGATCCTTAGGGCGGTAGTATGTATCGTGATCATGACTGAGAGAATAAAAGTGGAAAAAAAAGGTAACTTTTACAAGCACTATAAATGTACACCGTCTGTTACAGACGCAAACCAAATGTACATGTGTACTGTATAATATTAACAATAAGAGCAGCTCACTACTGAAAACGGCGAATATAGGAGTGAGTGGGGATCGAAATGGGGACTCTTGATTACAAGTCAGCAAATCTTACCACTATGCCACGGAAGCTGTTGTATTGTCCTTGAACCTTTTGTGAAAGTGTTTATTTGATCTTTGCACTTCAGGCTTCACATATTATATAGTTTATGCCAACATTTTACACATGAAATGCATGTGTTCCAAATAACGACCTATTATTTCCACTCTAAAACTCCAGCACTTCACTCCCAGATAATCAAGGCATGAGCTGGGAGAACTCTGTGCATGTTCTGTGGTGGTGGGGGGATGGAATAGCAGGCTGCTTGTCTTTATCAGCATATTTACAGGACAAAAGACGCTGACGGAGAGGTGCGATGGGATTTAAGGTGGGCCGGATCTACGAGTTTTTTCGTAGGCTCTGATAATTCTAGTATTAAATAAAGTGAATCTTGCCTAGAGCAGGTATGCCAAAACCTGTTGACAGTGGCAGGCTTTGTGGCTGGTGTTTATTGGCAATCACTTAGAGGCCAAGGTTTGGCTTGGTCTCATATCTTACAGAGTGAAGTATCAGGGTCAGGTGCAATGCCAGTGGGGCGACAGGAACTAGTGGGATGGATCCAGGCATACTAGTTCCTTGTCAAGGAACACTGGCTCTTGGGAAATGGAATGTAAGTTTTCAGGCAGGGCGGAGTTTGAGCTTATGGAGAAGGTTGGAAAATACAAGCTAGATGTAATCAAATTCACCTCTGTACACAGCAGAGTATCTAGATCCAGACTTCTTGATTAAAGGTGCTCTTTATTTTGAGAGTTACTTCCATTATAGATGTTGCAGGTGGTCATGGAGGTTCCAGTAGAAAAAGCAATCACTTCAGGGAACTTTGAATAATACTCAAAGTCTTCCTCTCTGCAGCTTAGAGTATTCATCCTTTTATAGACATTGATGATTAAAAAGGTACCATCTACTGTCAGTATAAAACTTAGGGGTGTACAATGTAGACAAATTATGTACCCTGATAGCTACAAAAATTTTGAACTGTAACGATATAGACCAAAAAGCTAGAAATTTCTAAAATGAAGTCATCTGACTTCATTGATAACACAGTGATTACCAGAGTCATTTTTTTGTTCATAAGAAATACATAGGAACACTTTTTTTCTGTCTTGGCAGTAGAAGAAAACCTCCACATATGAAATACAGTTCGACATACGATATTTCAATGTCTAATTATGCAAGTCGTCAAGCTGTTTTGGGGTTTCCTCTATTTTTCGTGCTTTAGACCTGAAAAACCTTCATTTTTAGGCCATTTGTAAACCGTATTTTGTGGAGGAAATTTCACCCTTATGACAGGTACTGGCAAGCCAAAAAGATAGCAGCTACAGCAGTGGTTATCATCAACACACCAGAAGGTAAAAAATATAGCATTAGTCCTATGGGGCACTCCTCAGGCCGCATCACAACACCTAGTTTGAAAAGCTTTGCATTACAGGTGACCATGCTATGGCATCTGTCGTACTTCAAATTTGTTACTTCTCGTACCATTTACATCACCTGTCTTACACATCTGTTTTTGTGTATTTTGATTATTATTCTCTCTACCTTTAGAATTTATAATCTTAGATTGAGAGGACAATAATTCAGGATATCTGAAAGTAGTCTGAACTACATTGTATCTGTCATTTATTAGGCCATATATTACAGATGGTTCAACAGAATTGGCAGAAAACATAATAAATATGAAAATGATTCCAGTTAGTATACAGTATTTAATTTGCTACAAATGTTAACATTATTGTGTTTTTCTATGCACACATCAAAACATTCACTTCATCTTAGATTACCTTTAAATGGTGTTCGTGGTTGAGCAGGACCTTTGTGATCCTCACAGCAAGGAATACAGTTGCCAGACCTTTGTTTTAATAGTCATTGGATAATACAGGAGGTCAAGTAGATTCATCTTGTTCACTATTCTGACTCTAGGGTCAGTGGGAAATGTAATATATGCTATACTATAGGTGCGCCAGTGCAGTTTTCAGCTTTAGATAAGTTGACTGCACTTTTTGTCTTTTTTGTTATTTTTGTTTTTCATCATTTGTTTCTGAACATCAGACCGCTTTTTTTTTTACCATAGTCATTATTAAAAGAATATTGCACCTCAAACTAATATTTAAAAAAATAGTACTTACTCCGTGTGATTTGTAGTGATGGCAGAGAAACAACTTTTAATGTCACATTTTCATGTAAAACGGAGCTAACAAAGTTTATTCATTAGTGGGAATGGGCAGAAAACAAAGCAGGCCAACAGCAAACACTTTTAAAGCATCAATAAAAATATCCTGTTGCATAATCCACATCCAGTCATATACTCAAAATGCATTTTTGAGGTAAAATATCGTTAAATCAATTTCTCCGGTAAATCGAAAGTAGCCCACAACCCAGACACCCTTTCACATCACAGAGTTGCTCTTTTAAGTTGAAGACCCACCACTCCTCCTGATACGTCAGCCCATGTGAAAGGGCGTCTGGGTTGTGGGCTACTTTCATTTAACCAAAAGGAATGGATTTAAAAATATTTTAATAAAAATCACATGGAGTTGTGATATTGTTACCATATAAATGACTGGGTGACTTGACCTGCATTATGAGTAACAAGAGGCTTTTTTTTTTTTTTTTTTTAATGAATGTTCTGATATTGTTTGCTATTGTCCACCTCTATTAAAGCATAAACTTTGTTAGCTCTGTTCTGCACGGAAATATGAAGTTACATTTTTTCCTTGGCTAACACTAAAAAAATATGAAATATTTAAAATCATCTTTGAGTGAAGTATTCCTTTAAACCTCCTTTGTGTTACAGTGCATCTAGAAAGTATTCACAGCGCATCACTTTTTCCACATTTTGTTATGTTACAGCCTTATTCCAAAATGGATTAAATTCATTTTTTCCTCAGAATTCTACACACAACACCCCATAATGACAACATGAAAAAAGTTTACTTGAGGTTTTTGTAAATTTATTAAAAATAAAAAAACTGAGAAATCCCATGTACATAAGTATTCACAGCCTTTGCTCAATACTTTGTCGATGCACCTTTGGCAGCAATTACAGCCTCAAGTCTTTTTGAATATGATGCCACAAGCTTGGCACACCTATCCTTGGCCAGTTTCGCCCATTCCTCTTTGCAGCACCTCTCAAGCTCCATCAGGTTGGATGGGAAGCGTCGGTGCACAGCCATTTTAAGATCTCTCCAGAGATGTTCAATCAGATTCAAGTCTGGGCTCTGGCTGGGCCACTCAAGGACATTCACAGAGTTGTCCTGAAGCCACTCCTTTGATACCTTGGCTGTGTGCTTAGGGTCGTTGTCCTGCTGAAAGATGAGCCGTCGCCCCAGTCTGAGGTCAAGAGCGCTCTGGAGCAGGTTTTCATCCAGGATGTCTCTGTACGTTGCTGCAGTCATCTTTCCCTTTATCCTGACTAGTCTCCCAGACCCTGCTGCTGAAAAACATCCCCACAGCATGATGCTGCCACCACCATGCTTCACTGTAGGGATGGTGCCAGGTTTCCTCCAAATGTAACGCCTGGCATTCACACCAAAGAGTTCAATCTTCAAAGAATTTTCTTTCTCATGGTCCGAGAGTCCTTCAGGTGCCTTTTGGCAAACTCCAGGCGGGCTGCCATGTGCCTTTTACTAAGGAGTGGCTTCAGTTTGGCCACTCTGCCATACAGGCCTGATTGGTGGATTGCTGCAGAGATGGTTGTCCTTCTGGAAGGTTCTCCTCTCTCCACAGAGGACCTCTGGAGCTCTGACAGAGTGACCATCGGGTTCTTGGTCACCTCCCTGACTAAGGCCCTTCTCCCCCAATCGCTCAGTTTAGATGGCCGGCCAGCTCTAGAAAGAGTCCTGGTGGTTTTGAACTTCTTCCACTTACAGATGATGGAGGCCACTGTGCTCATTGGGACCTTCAAAGAAGCAGAAATTTTTCTGTAACCTTCCCCAGATTTGTGCCTCGAGACAATCCTGTCTCGGACGTCTACAGACAATCCCTTTGACTTCATGCTTGGTTTGTGCTCTGACATGAACTGTCAACTGTGGGACCTTATATAGACAGGTGTGTGCCTTTCCAAATCATGTCCAGTCAACTGAATTTACCACAGGTGGACTCCAATGAAGCTGCAGAAACATCTCAAGGATGATCAGGGGAAACAGGATGCACCTGAGCTCAATTTTGAGCTTCATGGCAAAGGCTGTGAATACTTATGTACATGTGCTTTCTCAATTTTTTTATTTTTAATAAATTTGCAAAAATCTCAAGTAAACTTTTTTCATGTTGTCATTGTGGGGTGTTGTGTGTAGAATTCTGAGGAAAAAAATGAATTAAATCCATTTTGGAATAAGGCTGTAACATAAGAAAATGTGGAAAAAGTGATGCGCTGTGAATACTTTCCGGATGTGCTGTATGTTGGACTCCATCTCTAATAAGACATTGTCATATCTCTTCCTGTCTATGTCTTCATACACAACCTAAAACTAAAGTTTCTGACATGCTGTTAATGACCACTAGACCCAAAAAGAACAATTTTACTCTCCTCAGTCCAAATAATGTTATGCCATTTCTCTTTGGGCCTATCGATGTGTTCCTTGGCAAATTTTAACCGAATCTGCACATGCCGTTTTTTCCAACAATGGTGCTTTACAAGGGGGCTTTTTCCTAATAGCTTTAATCAAACGTCTTCTGACTGTAACAGTACTTACAGGTAATTTTGAGATCATCGTTGATCTTTCTGGAGGTGATGATTGGCCGAGTATTTGCTCAGCGTGTTTTGGGATTTTGTCTCCATTTTAAAGCATTTGAGATCATTTTATCTAAGCATCCTATAATTTGCTACACTTCTTTGTATGTTTTCCCCTCTCCAATAAACTTTTCAATCAACTTATGTTCCTCCAAACAATGTTTGGAATGGCCCATTTTACTTAGCAGTTCAGAAGGAAATATATTTTATAACAATGTGTGAAACATTTCCTAATCAAGGATAATTACTGATACCTGTTTTATCACAGAGTGAATGAATTGTCTAATTAAACTCCACACTGCTATTATTTTGAACAAGTCCCTTTCATTGAATGACTTGGTTATTCAGAACAAGCAGCGTACACGTCATAACAGTTAGGTCTGTTGTTTTTCTATTACACTATTACATCCATCCATCCATTTTCCAACCCGCTGAATCTGAACACAGGGTCACGGGGGTCTGCCGGAGCCAATCCCAGCCAACACAGGGCACAAGGCAGGGAACCAATCCTGGGCAGGGTGCCAACCCACCGCAGGACACACACAAACACACCCACACACCAAGCACACACTAGGGCCAATTTAGAATCGCCAATCCACCTAACCTGCATGTCTTTGGACTGTGGGAGGAAACCGGAGCGCCCGGAGGAAACCCACGCAGACACGGGGAGAACATGCAAACTCCACGCAGGGAGGACCCGGGAAGCGAACCCGGGTCCCCAGATCTCCCAACTGCGAGGCAGCAGCGCTACCCACTGCGCCACCGTGCCGCCTACACTATTACATCAACAAGTAAATTATTTACCATGCAGAAATATCACTACTACTAATAACAGTGGTTCATCAGGTTATTGATATTGTACTGCAATTTGTTTAACACAACTGTAACTCCAAGAAAAAATTCCTAGCAGCTACAATTCAACTCCAGAAGGTCTACGTCTGGGCCAAACATTTCTGTGATGTATTATTTTGAATTTGTTTTTTTAGGTGGTAAGCTGAATTTCTTCTTCATTCAGTAAACACTTCTAGAGTGCGCCAGATAGAATGAATTATTGGGTAGATTTTTGCTTCTTGTAAAAGGTTTTATTTTTCATTTATATAAAAGCTTATTTGTATTTATTTCATAGGATGTCCCTTTGATCAGCTTGGCAAATATTTTTCATAATGCAAAACTATGGGAGGATGCCATCATTGTGGCCAGTATGGCAGTGGAAATTGCCCCTCACTTTGTGGTAAATCACTTCACACTAGCTAATGTCTACGTTGCTATGGTAAGTCAACTCGATATTTTGTACGTTAGATATGATTCACAATACACTGTCATTTTAACTTTTAATGTTATGGGATGTCACCTTTTAATAAGAAATTTAACTCCATGCACAAGTCCTCTGAGTACATTGAATAAGTCAGATTTAGCATAATTTGAAGTTCTTGCTTATTAATGTTCATACTTTTTAAAGTAAAGTCAATATTCAAAAAAGTCACGTCTCAAAGCAAGTTTTCCATATGTGCTAAAACTGGAATGGGAGATCTCCACAGCACCGTGTGAGCGATTAATTAGTTTTGCTATTCCATCATACTTGGCAGCACCTCTAGTCGGTCATACAATACAATTTATTGTTCTATAGCCCAAAATCACACAAGAAGTGCTGCAATGGGCTTTAGCAGGCCCTACCTTTTGACAGCCCCATACCCCCCCCCCCTCCCCCAACCCCTCCTCCCCCCACCGGCGTTGACTCTCTAAGAAGACAAGGAAAAAACTCCCAAAAAAAACCCTAGTAGGGAAACATAAAGTGGAAGAAACCTTGGGAAAGGCGGTTCAAAGAGAGACCCTTTTCCAGGTAGGTTGGTGGGTATCAAGAAAAAGGGTAATTACAATGCAAAGAACAGAACACAAGTAATCTTCAATACAATATAATAGTGCAATAAAAATATTACAAGTACAGAATTCAACAGTAAAAGATAAGACAGAATACGATTTGTCATCCGTTCGTCTTACCATTACAAAGGCCAGAATTGAACAAGACTGGGCCATAATGACCTCTGTACTGCCGTAACAACACACTTTAAGACCTTTCTTTTCTTAAGTGAAGTGAATTTGGTAGTTCATATTATTCACCTATTGAAGTTATTCAGCTTTTGTTATCAATTTATATGTTATGAGTCTCCGGAGTTTATTAAACTGCAAGCTAAAATAACCTGATTTCTCCAGTCAATGGCGCATTTTGAAACGTTACCAAAACATGAATGTAGCTGTGCCGCAACACTTCTGATACTGGTGGTTTTGTGGCTTTCTGATGACGATAATCTTTTAAATTTATATAGCGCCTTTTAGTAGCAATACTACTCAAACACTGGTACTTTTTACAGTTGTTCTGCGTGTATTTTTCCAGTTGGAGAAAAACTAGTTAGGTGACTTACAGTACTTAGGGTCACACAGAGTGAGTCGGAGTGAAGAATCTAATCAGCAAGTGTGCAGTTTAGAGTCTTGCTCCATATGCGGTGTGCTATACCGTCTTCTTGTAATAATAATAACATGAAGTATAATGCACTAAATAAAAAAAAAGCTTAAATTTGAACCTGTCTGTACCAGAGATGCCATTATTTACTACACTAGACATAAACAGGGCGGAGTGGTGGCTCTGAGGCTAAGGATCTGTGCTGGTATCCCGAAGGTTGCCGGTTCGAATCCCCGTCACTGCCAAAAAGGCCACTGCTCTGCTGGGCCCTTGAGCAAGGCCCTTAACCTGTAATTGCTCCAGGGACGCTGTACAATGGCTGACCCTGCGCTCTGACCCCAAGGGGTATGCGAAAACTACCAAATTCCTAATACAAGAAATTGTATAAGGCGAAATAAAGAACAAAAAAAAAAAAAAAAATAGTATGTTGTTTATAGAGCCACATTAATTGATTCATCATCACAACAGCCTTTTTAATACAAGAAAGATTTGCAGTGAAGTATGAAGTGGAAAGTTAATGATCACAGAGTCTTGGCTCTGTCCTTATGTGCTTTTAATTTATTTATGGACACAGCGTTCTTACCATGGGCATCAAAACTAAGCATTCCACTGTTTGCTATTAATGCTCCAAACCTGCTTTCTGTGCTGCGGAGTATATCATCGTGCAGTCTTAAATGAAGCCAAGAGCTGTGCCATGTATACAGGATGGAATTCTTTCTTTCTTGTATGCAGACCACCATACCATGCATTACTGTTTTTCCCTGCCAACCACAGAGTAGCACAGAGAAGTCTTTAAAGCATTAAACTAGCAATGCAAAGTTTTACAAGTCCAAACCCTTAGCCACTAGGCCAGACTTCATGTTATCTTCTAATCGTGTAACTTGTATATTTAATACATTCTGAAGGTTTTCCTCTAGCTGCACAGCTTCTATTCAAATCTGTTTCCATCTTTGTCGTTTCTTCTTTATTTCTCATGCTCACAAACACCATGAGTATCATAAACAATATATTAGATCACGAACCTGTCGTTTTAAAATTTCAAGCCCATCTTGAACTGCTCGCTTATTTCTTATATAAAGAGTGTTTCCTCCTTTTTCCGTTATGAGGTTTCTACCTAAAATTGTGTTTCTTCTATTCTTTGACTCCTTAATAATTCCTTTGAGACTAGTACATTGGGTAAATGAAGAGGAATGTACACTGCCTGGCCAAAAAATAAAGTCGCCATCAAAAAATAAGGTCACACACTCTAATATTTCGTTGGACCGCCTTTAGCTTTGATTACGGCACACATTCGCTGTGGCATTCTTTCGATAAGCTTCTGCAATGTCACAAGATTTAGTTCCATCCAGTGCTGCATTAATTTTTCACCAAGATCTTGCATTGATGATGGTAGAGTCTGACCGCTGCGCAAAGCCTTCTCCAGCACATCCCAAAGACTCTCAATGGGGTTAAGGTCTGGACTCTGTGGTGGCCAATCCATGACCTTCTTCCATTGCTCCAGAGTCCAATCTTTATGCTCCCTAGCAAATTGAAGCATAGTTTTCCGGTTTGCCTCACTGATGAGTGGTTTTCTTACGGCTACACAGCTGTTCAGTCCCAATCCCTTGAGTTCCCTTCACATTGTGCGTGTGGAAATGCTCGTACTTTCACTATTAAACATAGACCTGAGTTCTACTGTTGTTTTTCTTCGATTTGATTTCACCAAACGTTTATGTGATCGCCGATCACGATCATTCAGGATTTTTCTCCGGCCACATTTCTTCCTCGAAGTCGAGTTTTTAATAATGCGTTGGACAGTTCTTAACCCAATTTTTGTAGTTTCTGCAATCTCCTTAGATGTTTTCTCTGCTTGATGCATGCCAATGATTTGACCCTTCTCAAACAGACTAACATCTTTTCCACGACCACGAGATGTGTCTTTCGACATGGTTGTTTAAGAAATGAGAAGCAACTCATTGCACCAGTTGGGGTTAAATAACTTGTTGCCAGCTGAAAGATAATCGCCTATGCAGTAATTATCCAATAGGAGGCTCGTACCTATTTGCTTAGTTAAATCCAGGTGGCGACTTTTTTTTTGGCCAGGCAGTGTATGTGGTCAAAGGTTAAACTCGCAGAAAAACAAAATGCAGACATAGTAACACAATAAAAAGGTTGATAAACAGATGACTAACAAACACTCTTCCTTTCCAAGAACCTCAAGGTTTTCAGTTTATTAGTGGCACCAGAATCCCAAGCAGTGGCACATTTTCAAATGAGTTCTCACACCACCACGTCAGACTTTAAATCTGAGGGGCTGTAGCCGTCCTTTATCCTCCTCTTGCACAATCCCATTAGGCCCAGTGTTGAAATTCCAGTGAATTTTCTTTGACTGCCGTCATCCCGTGAGGTGCATGAAGAATGCAGATAGTTTTTCAATGATGAAGTTAAGATGACAAGTCTGTTTTAAGAACTGCACAACAATATTTTTCTTACTTTGCACCTAATTACTGTTAATAACGTTGCTACTCTGTTTCCAGGAGGACTATGAAAAGGCTATGCAGTGGTACGAGTCAACCCTAAAACTGCAGCCAGAGTTTGCCCCTGCAAAGGATCGCTTGCGGACAATTCAGTGCCACTTGTTAACCAAAAAAGGAGAGGCGATCCACTTAGGGTGGTGGGGGGGTATTCATTACCTCGGGCTGGGGGTTGGGGGGATGGGGTCTTCAGTCTGAAAATGGTGATGGTCTTTATGGATGTTTTCGACAGCCTTTCTTAATATCTTCTACCCTGAAACACAGTTCATGGACTCGTTTTGTGATTTTTACTTAAGTTTTTTTGAAGGCTGGTATGATGATTGTGTTCACAGCAAGCCGTGGGTGTTTTCTTACAATGATCTTAATAGTCTGGTTTTTTATTTTGTGAACATCTCTTATTAAACACTTGTTCATTTGCACTACAGAATAGTTTATTCAGGGATCATTCCTTAAGGTTTTTAAATTGACAGATTGCTGTCCTTTCTGCTACACCAATACACTTCATTTATCGCACCCCCACCCCACCCCTTCCCATCATCTACACAAACTGTGTCTTTAAGTCTTTCCCAAGGGGCACAGGTTTGGCTAAAAAATGAGTGCATTTGTGTTTTTGTATTCAAGGGGGTCGTCTCCAGGGTAGTTTGACAAAAAAAAATGTTCCAAATAGGAAAGGATAAGACGTTTTGATTTCATTCTTCATATTTGCCCCCATTGCGCCAACATGAGATGGCATTTATATCGTTTTTTTTTTTTTATCCCCTTTGTAATTCCAGGAGTGTTACCTTTGTCACTTAATCTTGATACAGTGGCAAACGTTAATAAACGACTGAAAGGCAACTGGCAGCGTGAAATGTACCTGTTTATAAACTGTAAACCAAAAAGATCCATTTTAAAGTACAATTTAAAGAAAAATCAACTGGGTTAAGGAAAAAAGTTCATATGTTTATGCTGTCAGCATGTTTAATCTCAATGCTAAGTTAACAGTAATAAAAAAATGAAAAAAAAACACTTGGTGAAGGTTTTTTTTTATTTTTTTGGTAATGTATAATTGTCATAAGGGGCAGTTAGTGGGTAATAATGGGCAGATGCCATCCTCTTTTGCCAAGAACAGTGTGGTATCTTCTGCATACCTCAAGGCTGTCATACACTAGATTGGTGCTGGGCTCCCCAAAATTCAAGGCTGACCCTCAAATCCACCTTGATGTACATAATGAATATTTCTGAGTGACTTAGTATGTGAGGCAGAAGTGTGACTGGCACTGTGGCACTTTGTTGTTTTTGCCCATGCTGATACTGTACAGGGCGGCATGGTGGCGCAGTGGTAGCGCTGTTGCCTCGCAGTTAGGAGAC
Source organism: Erpetoichthys calabaricus (assembly GCF_900747795.2). Lineage (NCBI taxonomy): Eukaryota > Metazoa > Chordata > Cladistia > Polypteriformes > Polypteridae > Erpetoichthys > Erpetoichthys calabaricus. The sequence continues at coordinate 20,456,851 of NC_041395.2, read as the reverse complement.
CCGGGTTTGCTTCCCTGGTCCTCCTTGCGTGGAGTTTGCATGTTCTCCCCATGTCTGCGTGGGTTTTCTCCCACAGTCCAAAGACATGCAGGTTAGGTGGATTGGTGATTCTAAATTGGCCCTAGTGTGTGCTTGGTGTGTGGGTGTGTGTGTGTGTGTGTCCTGCGGTGGGTTGGCACCCTGCCTGGGATTGGTTCCCTGCCTTGTGCCCTGTGTTGGCTGGGATTGGCTCCAGCAGACCCCCCGTGACCCTGTGTTCGGATTCAGCTGGTTGGACAATGCATGGATGGATGGATGATACTGTACAGTGGGTATAGAAAAGAATCCCCCCTTTGAAATTTTCCCATTTTTTTTTTTGCTTTACAACTGTAACCATAACCGTAACATCCAAGTGAAAGATGTCACAGCTACAGTTCAGAAGAATTATAAAAATCAAAAGCAAGACCTACTGAGATTAATAAAGGACCCCCCCAATGTCAATGTCATTTTTGTGACCCACCTTTTGCTTTAATGACAGCTTTGAGTCTGTTGGGATTCTTCTCTATCAGCTTTGCACATCTAGATTGAGCCCACTCAATATTTGCCCCCCACTCTTCTTTACAGTTTAACTGTTCAAGTTCAGTCAAATTGGATGGTGAGCGTTGGTGGTCTGCTATCTTCAAATCTTTCCACAGATTTTCAGTGGGATTTAAGTCTGGGCTCTGACTGGCCACACGAGGACATTCAGCCACTGGGTGGTCCATTTTGCTGTGTGCTTCGGGTCGTTGTTGTCGTGTTGAAAGGTGAACATTCTGCCCATCTTCAACTTTCTGGCAGAGGGTAGCAGGTTTTCCTCAAGAATTTGTCGGTACTGTATTTTGCCCCATTCATTTTTCCTTCTACCCTAACGAGAGCCCCAGGCCCTGCGTCAGAGAAACACCCCCTCCATGCTTTACTGTAGGTACGGTGTGTTGTGGATGGTGAGCTGCATTGGTGTACCGTTTGGTGTTGAGGCCAAATAGTTTGATTTTGGTCCCATCTGACCATAACACCTTTTTGCACCCGGCATCAGAATCTTTACATTCTGGCAAAGCTCAAACGAGCCTTAATGTGGCCTTTCTTGAGAAGTGGCTTTTTCCTTGCACAAGCCACGATTGTGGAGCGCTTGTGAAATTGTCACATGCACACCATTAATGACCACTCTTTGCCATCAAATCCTGTAACTCCTTCAAAGTGTCCATTGGCCTCTTGGTAGCGTCTCTGACCAGTTTCCTCCTTGCTTTTCCATCCAGTTTGGATCCAGCGAGGGTCCTAGTAGTACCAAACACTTGTCACATCTTTATTATGGACTTTACTGTCCTCCTTGGGATTGATGAAGCCTTTGAGATGTTTTTGTCTCCATCTCCTGCCTTCTGTCTGTCCACAACTGAGATCTTTTGAAAGTGGTTTGCCACCATAGTCAGTTGTTTGCTGTCAGTTGCACTACCAAGCAAGGGATTGAAGGCTCCAGGAACAGCTTCACTAATCACACTCATTACAACTGATCACCGGTGGAAGGAAGCCAGTAACCGCAATGGAAATGGTGGGCACTGACAGCTGATTGAGTTTAGGAGGGGCTGATCCTTTATTCATCTCAGGATTTCTTGTTTTTGATTTTTTAAAAATTTTCTGAACTGTAGCTGTGATATCTTTCACTTGGATGTTAGAGATTGCATTGAGTAAGTAAAGCTGGAAAAAATATTAGTTTGTGTGTTTTCAGTTAAGGCTGTAAAGCAAAAAAATGGGAATATTTTGAAGGGGGGGATACTTTTCTAAACCCACTGTATGTATTGATCTGTGGCTTTAAGTTGACTGCGTATGAGTGGATGTGGATGTTTGTGTGATAGTCTGCTTTGTGATGGACTGGTACCCAATAATGCAGGGATGGAACAGAACTAGATAATGGATGGCTGGGTGGAAACCGCGTTCCTCCGATGTCCAAAGGTTAATCAATGACTGCAAACTGACAGAGTATGAGTGTGTGTAGGAACAACTGAGGACAAAATGATCAGCCCCCTCTAATAGAAATTGATCAAAACCATTCGCTTTACCAAGGAAGTGTCCTGAACCAAAAGTGTTTACAAGATAATAATAATAATAATAATACATTTTATTTATACAAGGGCCTTCCTAAGCACTCAAGGACACCGAACAAACAATAAGAAAAGCACATTATAAATTGAAACTTAAAACATCAGAAAATATAAAAATTCAAACCAATCAAAGACACTGTAATCATAAAGAAAAAGCAGCCATTTTAAACAGATGGGTTTGAAGTTTACATTTGAAAGTTGGAAATGATTTGATGTTTCTAAGTTCAGCAGGCAGTGAGTTCCAGAGCTTGGGAGCAGAACGGCTGAATGCTCAGCTCCCCCATGATGGTTAGACTGGCAAGAGGGACGGTCAGGTGGATGGAGGAAGAGGATGTGAGGGTACGGGAGGGAACGACAACACGAAGAAGGTCGAGCAGATATGGAGGGGTGAGGTTATGAATGGCCTGAATTTTAAAATCAATACGAAACTTAATCGGGAGCCAATGAAGCTGCCAAGACTGAAGTAATATGGTGAATAGATGGGGTTCTGGACCAGCTGAAGCTTATGAAGAGGTTTATTAGAGAGACCAAAGAGGAGTGAATTACAATAGTCCAGACGAGAAGTAACAAGACTGGCAGTGGTGAGGGGGGGCGGATGCCATTAATATTACGTAGGTGGACGTAATCAGGCTGGGTGATGTTATTAATGTGAGATTGGATAGATAGAGGACTGTGAAGGATGACACCTGAGGTGAAGGGGAAACAAAGGAGTTATCAAGAGCAAGTGAAAGATTATCTGCTTTGGATATTGATGACTTTGTACCAATGAGGAGAACCTCGGTTTTGTCACAGTTTAATTTATGAAAATTTGAAGAAAACCAGGATTTAATTTCAGCAATGCAGTCAATAAGCAAAGATGGTGGAAAAGAAGAGGTGGGTTTACTAGCAAGATAGAGCTGGGTGTCATCAGCATAACAGTGAAAATTAATGTTATATTTAACGAAAGATATTACCAAGGGGAAGAAGGTAAATAATAAAAAGAAGAGGCCCCAGGACAGAGCCCACCTGAAGTAACGGAGGTGCGTTGGGATGTGAAAGTTTTAAGCTGAATGAACGGAGTGCGGCCTGACAGGTGGGATCTGAACCAGTCTACTGGAGTGTGGGTCACGCCAATCGAAGATAATCTATTAAGGAGAGCCGTGTGACAAATAGTGTCAAAGGCCGCACTCAGATCAGGGGGGATGAGAACAGGAATTAAACAAGAGTCCGCAGCCATAAGAAGGTCGTTTGTGTATTATGGAGGGGGTGACCTCTTCATACAGATTATTATGAGACTGGTCATTTAGCCCGTTACAATAACGGGCACTAGAACAGTAGTGCATAAACATTAGTAGGAACAGTCTATATTAAATGGCAAGGGACTTTGACCTCATTCTTTTTGTTGGTCGTATTTTTCTTTCTTTCAGCCTTTCTTTTGTTGATGTTTACTTGCTGAGCTGACCGTTCTTCGTGGGCTGCCGCCGTGTATTGTGTGTCTTTAATTTTCTGTGACAGTAATACTGTCTTGTACGTCCATAATATACCTTTAATCTTCTCTGGCGGTAATACAGGCGTGCACGTCGGAAATATGCCTTTAATCTCCTCTGACAGTAATACTGGCTTGTATGTTGCTGTAATATGCGTCACTGTATTGTGTTCCTTTAATTTCCTCTCGCAGTAATACTGGTTTGTATTTCCGTAAAACGCCTCTAACTTTCTCTGACAGTAATATCGCGCATCACACCGTGCCCAGCGCATGCGCACTTCACCAGAAGACACACACACACGGACACCTGGACGCACACAGGGATTTTATTAAAGAGGATACATGGGAGTGAAGTTGGATAGCTGCTAGTTTTTCAAGAATTTTGGGGATGAAGGACACATTTGAAATTGGGCAAAAATTATTGAAATTAGTTATTGCAGCAGTTTTAAAAGATGAAGGAACAGTAGCAGTAGTGAGAGAAGAGTGGATTATAGCAGAGATAAAGGGGACCAGGCTCTGACCAGAACTGTAACTTACAGACGAGAGCTGAGATTTGTGAGAAGATGGGAAGAGAAGAATGAGTGAATAGATGAGTGTAGTTCAGAAGAAGTAACAGAGAGAATCTGGACGGAGGCGCTGATGTATCCTCTGGATTCGTTCATTAAAAAAGGACATCAAAGAATTACAGAAAGCAGTCGAGTAAAGGTGAGAAGGTAAAGAGTCTGGAGGTCGAGTAACATCATTAAGTAATGAAGACAAAGACTTGGTGTTACCTTTATTACATCAAGTTAACCGAGTGTGATAGTTGGATTTGGGTTGAGCGATACGGTCCTTATAATGAAGTACGTGATTTTTATGCATCTCCTTGTGGACAGAGAGTCCAGTTTTTTTTTTGTATAACCATTCAAGGTGCCTGCCCTTGGCTTTCAGAAGCCAAAGTTCAATCGTAAACCAGGGGGCAGAAAAAAGAAAAAGAAACAGATTTGGTTTTTAATGGAGCGAGAGAATTAAGAATATCATTGAGTCCAGTGTTATAATATGAGACCAATTCTTCAAGAGTGGATAAATAATAAAAGTCCATGTGGGAATCAATTCTAGAAGACCAGAATGGTCTTACGGAACAATATGAGGCTGGGGAGCTTAGTAATAGAAAAAGTAAGTTTAGCATTAAATGAAAGGAGAAAAGGATCAGTTCTAGTGAGTTCATCTTCTGTAAGATCGAGAGGGACAACACCAGAGCAGAAGGTCAGGTCCCAGATACGTCCTTGACAATGGGTGGGAACATCAGGATACTGCTGGAATCCAAAACTCTCAAAGTTCTCTAGTGAGAGGGATAGCAATATTGATAATTACTTCCAAACAAATTAAGACAAAATCCTTAAATGGACAAATTTCTGGGTACCCCTCCACAAAAAGACCCCCACATTTGTCTCTGCAATAACTGGAAACTGACAAAAGTCATTGGAGCCCCATTTTGTTTATTTCATATTTGACAAAAATCAGACTTTGTTTCAGAGTTTTGTTTCAACAGAATATTTGAAATAATAACACAAATGGAAATGGAATGGGGGAAAAAAAGTGATGGGACCCCCCTAACCTAATATTTTGTTGCACCGCCTTTAGAGTTTGCAGTCCGTGCACACAAGTGATTTATGGAGCTCACCGCGAGTCTTCTGCTCCTGTCCCACGGGTCGTTTGGCCCCCTTGTCATAAACAAAGTGCTCCAGCTGTGTTATATTTGAAGGGGGGTCTTCTCCAGACTGCTTGTTTCCATCGATGTACAATAGGATTCAAGTCAGGGCTCGTAGAAGACCACTTCAGAATAGTCCCAATATTTTGTTCTTAGCCATTCTTGGAGCTTTTAGCTGAGAGCTTTGCCTCCTTATCCTGTTGGAGGGTCCATGAGCTGCGACTGAGACAGAGCTTTCTGACACTGGGCAGGACGTTTCACTCCAGAATGTCTCAATGGTTTTGAGATTTCTTTGTTTCCTGCACTCATTCCAGATGCAGCAAAGTACCCCCAAAATATCCCCAAGTCTCCTCCATGATTAACAGTAGGTATGATGTTCTTTTCTGTGAAAGCTTTATTTTTCTGTCAGGTGAACACAGAACTGATGTGACTCCCCAACAGATTTCTTCACATTATCTTTCAAAATGTCAACATAATGTTCCTTCTGCTTGATCCCATGTGCCTGAAGCAGCAATACAACCCCATCCATGTTGTGTTCTAACCTTGATGTTTAACTCTGTGTTTATGGTTGAAGGGCTCTCCCTTCTTTCTCCAACCAAAAGTAACATCCTTGTACCCAAACAACTCCAGTTTGGTCTCATTAGACCAAAGGAGAGACTTCCAGAGCTCATCCCTATGTTTCAAACGGCCCTGGTCAAACTTTAGCCTGGTTGTGAGATGCCACTGTGTGGAGTTCACCACTGTTAGGGGCCTTCACAGATTTTTCTTGACAAACTTAAGTCTACAAGAGGCCAGTTCAGTGATAGTTCTCTTCATGGACATTTGTGGGTTCTTGTTGACATCTCTGATGATTTTCCTCTCCAAAGTCTTTGATATGTTGCACTTGAGACTACAGCCAGATTTGTTTCTAACAGAAGGTGTGTCCTTGTATTTTGTGATGATGCCACGTACAGGGGTAATGGAAACTATGAAGAACCAGGATATGGCAGTTTAGCCTTACCCCTTAAGATGGGCATCCTCTGCCTTCTTTCTGAAGTTTAGCTATTTCTCTGGTTTTTGACCTGATGAAATGACTTCTTATAAAGATTCTAAGAGTGGTGCCTCTCAATCGAGCCTGCAGACATTACTACCGTTGCTCATTTGAGTCCACAGCTGCCCTCTCCAATACACAGGGTATGCACCCTGTGTGGGGCTTGTGATCAGAGGACTGATGTTGGGGTGCCTGTTGAGGGTTCGCAGACCTTCCCTATTGAGGAGCTCCCCTAGACATCCAATTGGATTGCACATTTTGGTCACCTGGTTTACTTGACTTGAGTCAGATAACTCTTCATGCAGCCCTAGTCCTAGTATATACTAACGAGGCCTGTGCGTTGGAGCTGGGGGGTCCTCTACAGGGCATCTTCAACCTGAGCTTGGAACAGGGGAGAGTCCCGAGGCTTTGGAAAACATCTTGTATCACCCCAGTCCCTCACGTCCAGGTGAGCTGAATGACTTCCGGCCTGTCGCTCTGATGTCACATGTGATGAAGACCATGGAGCGGCTGCTGCTTCACCACCTGAGGCCACAGGTTCAACACGCCCTCAACCCTCTGCAGTTCGCATACCAGGAGAAGGTGGGAGCGGAGGATGCCATCATCTACATGCTACACCGATCCCTCTCCCACTTGGACAGAGGCAGTGGTGCTGTAAGAATTATGTTTCTGGATTTAGCACCTTCCAACACCATCCAACCTCTGCTCGTTAGGGACAAGCCGACAGAGATGGCAGTAGATTCATACTTGGTGGCATGGATCGTGGACTATCTTACAGACAGACCTCAGTATGTGCGTCTTGGGAACTGCAGGTCTGACATTGTGGTCAGCAACACAGGAGCGTCACAGGGGACTGTACTTTCTCTGGTCCTGTTCAGCCTATATACATCAGACTTCCAATACAACTCGGAGTCCTGCCACGTGCAAAAGTTCGCTGACGACACTGCTATCGTGGGCTGCATCAGGAGTGGGCTGGAGGAGGAGTATAGGGACCTAATCAAGGACTTTGTTAAATGGTGCGACTCAAACCATCTACAACTGAACACCAGCAAAACCAAGGAGCTGGTGGTGGATTTTAGGAGGCCCAGACCCCTCATAGACCCCGTGATCATCAGAGGTGACTGTGTGCAGATGGTGCAGACCTATAAATATCTGGGAGTGCAGCTGGACGATAAATTGGACTGGACTGCCAATACTGATGGCAAGAGAGGACAGAGCCGACTATACTTCCTTAGAAGACTGGCATCCTTCAACATCTGCAATAAGATGCTGCAGATGTTCTATCAGACAGTTGTGGTGAGCGCCCTCTTCTACGCGGTGGTGTGCTGGGGAGGCAGCATTAAGAAGAAGGATGCCTCACGCCTGGACAAACTGGTGAGGAAGGCAGGCTCTATTGTTGGCATAGAGCTGGACAGTTTGACATCTGTGGCAGAGCGACGGGCGCTGAGCAGACTCCTGTCATCCATCCATCCATCCATCAACCCACTGAATCCAAACACAGGGTCACGGGGGTCTGCTGGAGCCAATCCCAGCCAACACAGGGCGCAAGGCAGGAACCAATCCCGGGCAGGGTGCCAACCCACCGCAGAGGCTCCTGTCAATCATGGAGAATCCACTGCATCCACTGAACAGGATCATCTCCAGACAGAGGAGCAGCTTCAGCAACAGACTGCTGTCACCGTCCTGCTCCACTGACACACTGAGGAGATCGTTCCTCCCCCAAACTATGCGACGCTTCAATTCCACCCGGGGGGGCAATTTGCAAATCTTTTATTTTTTTTCTCTTTCTTCCCTGAGGAATTATTATAATTTTGACTGCCCCAATTTTCAATGAATTTGTTATATTGCAGTCTTGGACAGTGGCATAGTTAAGGGTTTTTGTCGCCTGGGGTGGTCCTTGAGGTTATCAAGCCCACTTACAAAACAAAACGCAATACATATCAACCAAAACATGAAAACGACAAAAAAATGACGTGTTTAATTATTAATTACGATTGAGGTATTTCCATAATGCCCCTTCATTCTTTTTTCACATTTCTTCCTGTGCCTTTTTCTTTTTTCTGAAAGCAGCGCCACTCTCTTCTGTTCACTTCATCTTGAGATTGAGAGAATAATAAAATATTAATAATGCGATTGAAAGGTTCGTCCCTTTTGGTTGGAATACGTCGACAGAGAGAGCCTTCGGTGAACTGGGTCCTTTGTAACAGGTGGCGCGGTGGTAGTGCTGCTGCTTTGCAGTAAGGAGACTGTGGAAGTGGATTGTGGGTTCAGTTCCCGGTTCCTTCCTGTGTGGATAGCACTTTGAGTACTGAGAAAAGCGCTATATAAATGTAATGAATTATTATATTTGTAACAGTTTTTAAACATTCAAAATGGTGTACTTTCACAATAGATAGATAGATAGATAGATACTTTATTAATACCAGGGGGAAATTCACATATTCCAGCAGCAAAAATATTAAATTAAAGAGTAATAAAAAATGCAGGTAAAAAAACAGACAATAACTTGAATAATGTTCAACGTTTACCCCCTCTGGTGGAATTGAAGAGTCGCATAGTTTGGGGGAGGAATGATCTTCTCAGTCTGTCAGTGTATTTGTATAGCCCAAAATCACACAAGAAGTGCCGCAATGGGCTTTAACAGGCCCTGCCTCCTGGTAGCACCCCAGCCTTGACTCTCTAAGAAGACGAGGAAAAACTCCCCAAAAAAAATTAGGAAAGGCAGTTCAAAGAGAGACCCCTTACCAGGTAGGTTGGGCGCGCGGTGGGTACTTTTGCCATCAATAACACACATCAGCTCTGACATGCAATGGAAAAACCGAGTAACTGCCATTTTGTTCAGAATTGAGTTTTTTTAGTTTTCGGAGGGGTGGCACGGTGACGCAGTGGGTAGCGCTGCTGCCTCACAGGGGACCTGAGGTTCACTTTCCCGGGTCCTCCCTGTGTGGAGTTTGCATGTTCTCCCCGTGTCTGCGTGGGTTTCCTCCCACAGGTTAGGTGCAATGGTGATCCTAAATTGGTGTGTGTGTGCCCTGCGGTGGGTTGGCACCCGGCCCGGGATTGGTTCCCGCCTTCTGCCCTGTGCTGACTGGGATTGGCTCCAGCAGACCCCCCGTGACCCTGTGTTAGGATTAAGCAGGTTGGATGATGGATGGATAATTTTTGGAGTTACTACAGTAGGTCTGTCCTGATGTCAGAAGGTTGTGGCAGTGGCCAAATATGTCTTCATTCCAGTCATAGCAAGATGGAAGAAGCGAGTGTGGACACAGGATTTTACAAACTGCAACTTCACTGACCAATGAGGAAAGACCGCCTACCAATGAAAATGTCCGATTACAATCATGTGATTTAAATGCTGCGACTGCCTGATTTTAAATGGCAGGTGGTGTTGATTTGTGAAAAAAAAATTGACGTCGTGTACGTCGGCGGTCAGCAGTGCAGTGGCTGCAGGTTTTCATTCTCACCCTTTTCTTAATGAGTGACTTGGTTTTGCTAATTAACTTCATTTGAATTCATTGTAACTGACTTGCTCTTGAAGACTCCGACCCCTGAATTGTTCCTACTTCCTTAAATTGGCAGCAAAAAACAATAATGAGATACAAAAAGCACTATATAAATGTAATGAATTATTATTATTAAAATGAGCCAAAACACGACCAGCAAACTGTGACCATCATACAATATCTGAAAATAAAGAAAGGTGAAGGTCTCAGGAATGCTGATCTGACCAGCACTCTTACAAATGTCTGCTAATGCAGAATGACATGGAATTAAAGAACGAGTTTAATTAACGACAAGACTCGGCGTCTGATTGAGAAACTGGTTAGAGTTCAAGGCCCTGACTTATAGTTGGTCTTCTGTCGGCTCCCTCGCTTCACATTTCATTTCTCTTTATGTGCCAATTAATGAAAGGATTGAAGCAATTCGGAGGAACAAATCTTAAAAAACAAGTCAATTAAAAATGAAAGGAAAAGAAGTTAATTAGCAGAAAAAGTGGCCACTGATTAAGAAAAGGGTTAGAATGAAAAACCTGCAGCCACTGCGGCCTGCCGGGAGCGGAGTTGGGGACCCCTGGTGTACCTGAGGCTCATGAAAAATGAAACCTAGAGATCGTTAATTAGAGGGGTGACCAAAATGGCCTTCACATTGACCGCTGTCTTCCACTCTTAGCCTTCATGAATGTTGTTACCCTTGGACTGGATGTTAGCTGGCTGTTTGCACCGTTTGTTGGAGCGCCTCCTCCTGTTCTGCCATGACAGGCTCTGGCTGCCCCCCTGATTTGAATACACATGTTGGAAAGAATCAATGGATTCATAATCTGGAAAAATGCACAATACTCACCGTCACAAATGGAAATTCATAAAAATACCAAGACATTGTAATTCTTTATTGTTAAGGATTCAAGTAATTTAAAGTCATCAGCATTAAAAAGAAATATTAACATTGTATAAATCCGTCATTTCAAATCCCTATATATTTATATATATCTGTACACGTGTGCATTTGTGAGGAGAGACGCCATTCTTGACACCCAGAAGCTTTCACAGTCAACTTCTGCACCCTTAAGTGTTTCTAACATGGAGTATTGGAAGCTCAGAGTAATCACAGGACGTTCTTGCTGTACAGAAAGCAGACCCTGAATGTTGAAGGTGACCCTCGGAGTGCCATCCAGACGGCGGGTAAGTGCAAAGCATTGTTTACTATGACAGGGAAAAGTTCCAAATATTTGCTTGAGTTCTTATTTTAAAGTATTTGCACCTCCGTGCTCGATGATTTGTCTGCACTGTGAGCAGCGGGGCTGCGCTTTCACTTTGCAGAGCTGACCCAATGACAGAGGACGTCGGGCACGAGCCTCATGCCAGCTGTCCTAGCTGGTAAACTGCCAATACAAGCCGTTCACTGTCCTGCGGGTCATTCGTGGAGCTCCGCAGTGCTGCCCGAGACGCCGCTGAACTCTAAGTTTCCAGGAGGAGATGACTGGAGTCAGATGAGTGAAGACGTTCATGGCGCCTGCTGTGTGCCTTTACTGTTCGGACTCCCAGTATTGTTCATCCAAGTTGAACAATGGGGTGCCCTTTTGTGCTTAAAATGGGCTTTTAGTAGAGTTATTTGCACGACTCTGACCTGTAAAGTGTACGTGACAATCTGACTACCACTGCAGGGATGACTTAAACTAACTAATGGCCAGGTAGCCAAGTCAAGATGTCCGAATCAAACGGTCTTATCGCTAGAGACTTGGGCTCCGTTACCGGCTCAGGTGTTACGTTTATTACACGAGTGACAGACACCACGGACGGACAGGCAGCCATGTCACCATTAAAGGACATGGCAGTGCCAAGCGCTGTCTTAGCTCCAGGGACTGTGGTGGTACATATGAGGAAAAGATGAGGAGTATCGAGATTAAAACACACACCCAGGACACAGCGGGCTGGCACTTCAGGTCACGGTCCACACGCACAGATTTAAAAAAATAAATAAATAAATAAATAAAAACTGTGAATTCAGACACCACCTCAGTGTGACAGACGGACATGCTGCCATATTGGAGGACCTGCGACAGTCCGTCACGTGTCACCGAGAAGGGGGGAACTGCTTAGGGATGTTGAGGGGGGTACTTGAGGGTCCACCTTAATGACCGCTTGGACTGGTCACCGCAGACGAAAGGGCAGAGTAGACTATTTATTTATTTATTTATTTTACGAGGCTTTGTTCTTTTCATGTAGGAAGTGACATCACTCAGTGATTCTCGAAGTCAGAAGTTTAGTTATCTGTTTATTTAAAGAGCTTCTGTAAAAAGCCAACAAATCTTTAATATCGTGCCCTTCATATCTAGCTATTATATAGCGCCTTGCATTGCTATACATTGAGGTCTATCTCTCTATCTATTATATAGTGCCTTTCATATCTATCTATCAATCATATAGTGCCTTTCACATCTTTCTGTCTATCATATAGTGCCTCTATTTATCTATCCATCCATCTATCTATCATATAGTGCCTTTGACATCTATCTATCTATCATATAGTGCCTTTGACATCTATCAATCATATATATAGCGCCTTGAGCATGGGAAAGGCGCTATATAAATAAAATGTATTATTATTATTATTATTATATAGTGCCTTTGACATCTATCTATCTATCATATAGTGCCTTTGACATCTATCTATCTATCTGTTATATAGTGCCTTTCACATCTTTCTATCTATCTATCATATAGTGCCTCTATTTATCTATCCATCCATCTATCTATCATATAGTGCCTTTGACATCTATCTATCTATCATATAGTGCCTTTGACATCTATCAATCATATATATAGCGCCTTGAGCATGGGAAAGGCGCTATATAAATAAAATGTATTATTATTATTATTATATAGTGCCTTTGACATCTATCTATCATATAGTGCCTTTGACATCTATCTATCATATAGCACCTTTGACATCTATCTATCTATCTATCTGTTAGATAGATAGAAAGATGTGAAA
>NC_041395.2:19994063-20096563 GCF_900747795.2 Erpetoichthys calabaricus | reverse complement strand
ATATATGTGTATATGTGTATATGTATGTACTGTATATATATAATATATGTGTATATGTGTATATGTATATATATATATGACAGCAAAACTCATAACAATGACAGCACAATTACATTGACAATCATGTTATGTTATTTTTAAAATGTTTCCTTTACTTTTTCATAACGTCTTTAACACACTACTTCTCCGCTGCGAAGCGCGGGTATTTTGCTAGTATTTTTATATTATGTACATTAAAGAACCATCAACAACAAATCAAATCAAATTAATAATATATTAAACAATTATTATAAAAGTAAAGTTTAATAAATCGGACTCTGCAGCTGCATGAATAAAAAAGTACCACTTCCAGTTTGCAGAAATAGCTCAAAAGTTGATAGAAATCTATGTTTGAACCTAATACTTGTATGCAAAATTTGGTTGACCTAAGTGAAAGCGTACTGAATTTATCATGTTTACACACACACAGACACACACACACATAATTCCAAAAATGGTATTTCCAGATTCAGAAAGGTCGAGATTCATCAAAATCTTGAAATGGAATTTTTGGAGGATTCTATTACTTTCCCTGTACTTCATATACAAGAAAGTCAGGAAGGTCTAAAATGTCGAGATTCATCAACATCTTGACAATCAAATTTTGGACGATTACAACACTTTGCCTATACTTTGTACACGAGAAAGTACAAAATTTAATCAGGGGACGCGTGAACGCGACTGAGAGAATAAAACTGAATTAAAAAAAAACAAAGCTAACCTGTACAAGTACCATAAATTTACACCGGCTGTTACAGACTCAAATCAAATGTATGTTTTTATTATAAAATAGTAAGAATAACAGCAGCTCACTTCTCAAAACAGAGTCGTCCGGGGTCGAACCCGTTAAGTTTTGATTACCAATCAACAGTTGTTACTATTGTGCCACCGAAGTGATCGTAGCAAATGCGTGTCAATGTCGCACCCTAACGTGGGTTCTTTTTCTGCAGTTATATTCTTGAATAGAAGCGCATTTGTTCTGTTATATTTGTACCGTTTGTGAAAGTGTTTACTTGATATTTGGACTTCAGGCTTAACACATTATACACTTCATGTCTACATTTTGTCAAGTATTACTAAAATATGACAAACGTTTCTGTTTTAACGATGTGTTTACAGAGATTGTTGTAGACACGGAACACACATGAAATGCATGTGTTCCAAATAACAATATAGTATTTATAAAAGGTGTCATTTTGCTTGACTGCTCACTCTATACAACTCTAAGCAACTGACATGCAGATAAACAGACTTGAGCTGAGAAAACTGTGCGGCGGTGGGGGATATGATAGTAGGCTGCATGGTGCTTATCGACAAATTTACAGGACAAAAGACACTGATGGAGAGGTGCGAAGGGATTTAAGGTGGGACGGATTTACGAGTTTTTTCGTAGGCTTTGGTAATTCTAGTGTTAAGCGTCCCCAGGGGTTTCTCGTGAGCCTACCACTTCCTCTTCTAACAGCTGTCGCTACTGCTGACAGGTCAGGTAATACACATCACGGTCTGTGACACAATATTTGCTCCAAAAGACGCACAGACATTTCCACCCACTTTTGGTGAAAAAAATGTGCGTCTTATGGAGCGAAAAATTTACAGTATTTAAAATCGGTTATTGCCAATTAAGTTACAGCTGAAAACGTTTGGGGATCAGGAATTTGGGTGTAATGTGTTATAATTGTTTTCATTGTAGGGTTTAATTATAGAGTATATGTACTGTTACTATTATTAAGAATGATTTATGTCTTAATTGGCTTTTCATTGATATTTTATTTGAGGAAATGCTTAAAGCCATCTTTGTCACATTCTTTGCTGTGTGTTTCTGAATTTTTGCTCTTTTTTGTGTCTCCAGTTTTTCTTTTGTTTCCCTGTTACCCTCTTTAAATATGTCCATCTTAGTATTTTTAACATTGAATTGATTTTATTTTTTAATTACTTTTTTAATTACTTCTAAAACTATAATTCCTATGTTGTGCTCTGGTAACCTTTGTTATGCATGCACATCTGAGGATCATCGTGCCAGCTCTGATCGTGTATGCGGTACCACCCTGGGTCGAGAGGGGGGGGCGCTGTCACTACCTGTCTTGTCTCTTCCCTCCATAGCTCAGAGAAGATGACCCAGTAAACTGACAGACAAAGCCCCCAAAATGTGGTGTCTATCATGACTCAGCAGGAACACAGAACTCATTTTTTTAGTTTAACTCTTTCAGGGCAGATGTCGACTTTTGTCGAAATTCAGAAGTAAAGGACAGTAATCAGCTGTAAAGTGTGACAAAACTCACCGTTATATTTTAGTTCGACTCTCTTTGCTAGAAGGAAAGTTAGCATCATTGATTTAACCTCGATTCCATGCATGTGCATGAGTAGTGAAGAGCAAACAACTTCTAAAATGGCAACGACATTTGGTGTAAGATCAAAGTGAATGTGCAAGCTAAATACTCCTTGAGCAAAGTTATCGAGGAATCGGACTGACTTGTCAGACTCCGATTTTGATACAAGGGATCGAAAAGGAAAGTGAGGTACCAGCATCAGCTGATGGGTCCCCAGCTGATTGTGGTGTTGAACATGTTCATGTAGCTGATAGCCTACAGCAGCATTCACCTGGGAAGACCACCACTTACGATGACAAGCGCTACAAACCAGATTGTGTTGCACTGCGACTGCCACCACTGCATTCCCGCTGGCCATCGAGCCGCCCCTGTGCAGCTGCTGCTGCCAGAGATGGAGAAAAGGCGCCAACAGCAGCCACAGCATGCAGCTTATGTCGAGTTCTGTGTGAAACCATTGCTTTGTGTGCTTTACAGGAAACTGAGTTTTTTCGGAAAATTAGGAGGCTGTGCCCCCTGCTCGTTTCGCTCACCCACCCCCGGGTTTGGTTTACTGGATATACAATTTAAAGAGATTGCAATTTTCATTGGAATTGTTACATATGCATTATTTTCACTTTTACTTTTGTAAAAACAATATTTGCTCTTTATGTATGGCCCCGGGCGTGGTTAAATCTATTTCTCATGGGACGTATAACGCTGCTCGCATTGTGAAGGGGCGGGGGGGGCTGAATGCACGCTAAAGAGATGCGGTCGGAACAGCTGCTGTCTTTCTGCGTGTTCTGCTTGTTGCTTGTCGTCTTTTTAAGAGCTGGGAGCACATGAAGTGTGTCTGCTAAAAGCATTCCAACAACTGCTGGGTTAGATGTTCAAGAACTTGTTTTAAATTGTTTGTAAGTAGGGCGTGACGTGCAAAAGTCACCGTCTCACGGGTTTTGCATCCTAAGGTTGTAATGTCTAGTCATGCGTGACGTCAAAGTGTCACTTTGAGATGATCACGTCTCAATTGCTTCGGTCAACCTCCCGGTGCGCTAAGCTTCTGCCACTTTGCGTCTCCCGCTCGCGTTGGGGGGGTTGGGGGGGGGCTGAACGCTTGCTAAGGAGATGCGGACGGATCAGCTACTGGCTTTGTGCTGCTGCTGCCGAGGTGCGCGTTCTGCTTGTCGCGCTGCGCGTCGATCATTTAAGAGCCTGTACAGCAGCTGTCCTTTTGTCTTACTGTCTTGTTTCGCGGGACGTTAAAGTGTCTTCCGAGAAGATCACGTATCATCTCCCTCCCAAGATTTTTTTTTTATAATAGAGAGAAATATTCAGCCCTCAAAGAATTTACCGGGAGATGAGTGCCAAAGGCAAAACAAACAAAACAAAATAAAACAAAGCAACCGAAACCGAGACAAGTGGCAAAAATCACAGTCAAATTTCAGGCAAGAAGTGAAAAACTAGGCAAGAGACAAAAATTAATCACCAAGAGAATTATTATAAAGGTTTAGAAGGATTTATCCGCAGATCAGAAAAAACTCAAAGTAACCTCTGACCTTTTTATCTTGTCTGCTGATGATCTCGAGGGCATGATGCCAGAGACCACACTCCAAGAAATGCAGGATGCAACCCTAACAACGGTACACAAAATGGCTTCCACTGTAGGAAAAGGCTATAAGGCCCCAAAACTCAGCCCTGATCATGACAGCATCACACTTTGTGACCTGAATTTGCAGCAGGCCGGAGCTCCCAGTTAGCCCCAAACGAAGACCACTTGAATGCCTGTTTTGTGTAAAACCTGTTCATTTCTGTGCTTTATTTAATATATCACCAAAGAAAATTAAACGGGATGGTCCGGCTGGCACCCCAATCATTTTTGGAAGTCTGTATGTCGCTCTGTTCAACACCTTTTGCTAACTTCTTTACTTTATTTGGTCTAAATAAATTTGGTCATATTATTTCTGTTTGGTTATCTAAATATAAAGTATTTTGCGATGAAACTCTTCCTATATGATATTTATAAATGTGTGTAGCACCTTGTGAGAGGTAAGTGTTCTATAAAAACCAAACTGAAGTGAATAATATATAAAAATACACACACATTCTATATATAATACGTGCTTTTTTAATTGAGATT
Source organism: Erpetoichthys calabaricus (assembly GCF_900747795.2). Classification (NCBI taxonomy): domain Eukaryota; kingdom Metazoa; phylum Chordata; class Cladistia; order Polypteriformes; family Polypteridae; genus Erpetoichthys; species Erpetoichthys calabaricus. Next base: position 20,092,084 of record NC_041395.2, on the reverse strand, counting down.
ATAATACCAAGCATGTGTTCATTTTTTTGCCACACAACATCTTGTTAAGAAAACTGTCTGAGAAAGCCCTCTCTCAGCACAAAATTTTAACACTTCAGTTTTTGCAACAGCTCATAGTAAATAAAGCATTTGGAATTCAATTCAGTTTGCGTCACAAAGATGAATATTTATAAGGAGCCCCCTGTGGTTGAAGTGTGCGCAAACTGTGCTGCTTACCAAGACGATCAACGCAATGTTCAGGAAGACATAGCCTTCTCTAAGTGCCATGTTTCCTCATTGTCAGTAATTCTGATAAACTTTTGTTTTTTTTTTTTTTCTTTTACAGTCCAGGGCTTGTATTCTACTTTTAATGAAGAGAATTTTATGAAATACAATTTATTTTGTGCTTCCAAGGAATGTGGTGTAGTGTCATTAATGTATTATTTGTAATTTGGGATCTCTTCCAGAATTCATCATCATGATGATATTATAGTGGGCAGGAGGAGGAGTACAGGAACCTCATCAAGGACTTGTTAAATGGTGCGACTCAAACCACCTACACTTGAACACCAGCAAAACCAAGGAGCTGTTGGTGGATTTTAGGAGGACCAGGCCCCTCATGGACCCCGTGATCATCAGAGGTGACTGTGTGCAGAGGGTGCAGACCTATAAATACCTGGGAGTGCAGCTGGATGATAAACTGGACTGGACTGCCAATACTGATGTTTTGTGTAAGAGAGGACAGAACTGACTATACTTCCTTAGAAGGCTGACGTCTTTCAACATCTGCAATAAGATGCTGAAGATGTATTGTATTGTAAACATGATCCAGATCCATGATTCAGATCCATAAAGACTAAGACAAATAGACTGAGGAACAGTTTCTGTCCTTGATGAGCGGTGCCTGGTTTCCTCCAAACGTGACGCCTGGCATTCACACCAAAGAGTTCAATCTTTGTCTCATCAGACCAGAGAATTTTCTTTCTCATGGTCTGAGAGTCCTTCAGGTGCCTTTTGGCAAACTCCAGGCGGGCTGCCATGTGCCTTTTACTAAGGAGTGGCTTCCGTCTGGCCACTCTACCATACAGGCCTGATTGGTGGGATTTATTAAAAATAAAAACAAAACCAAAACACAATTACTCAAGTTACAACTAAAATAAGGGAATAAAATAAGTATCCAAAATTATCCAACAGAACAATGTTTTCCACTCATACATACATGCTCTTTCTGAGCACCCTCAGGAAGTAGAGTCTCTTTTGGGCCTTCTTCACTACCTCAGCGGAGTGTGCTCCCCAGGTCAAGTCCTCCCTAATAATGACTCCCAAGAAGTGGAAGTCTGAGACCCTCTCCACACAGTCCCCATTGATGATGAGTGGCTGGATATTGTCTGTCTTCTTCCTGAAGTCCACGATGAGCTCCTTGGTCTTGGCTGTATTTAGGAGCAAGTTGTTATTCCTACACAACCCAAATGTGCTTCACTCACTCAGAATATGGAACCAATGTAGGAAGCATTTTAAGATGAAGAATCTTTTATCTGTGGCACCTCTGCATGAGAACCACCTTTTTCCACCCTCTCAAACATATGCAGTTTTTAATGCCAGGAAAACATTTGTGATTAAATCACCTAGAGATCTGTACATAGACAATGTCTTTGCATCCTGCGAACAATTACATTCCAAATTTAACCTTCTAGCAACACATTTCTTAAACAGAACCTGCCCAGTTTTCCCTCACCTCCCACCTACCTCTACGCCGGAAAAAATATTGCTCAGTCTTGAGGACTCAGACAGCATTTCTGTAATATATACAGTAATCCCTCCTCCATCGCGGGGGTTACGTTCCAGAGCCACCCGCGAAATAAGAAAATCTGCGAAGTAGAAACCATATGTTTATATGGTTATTTTTATATTGTCATGCTTGGGTCACAGATTTGCGCAGAAACACAGGAGGTTGTAGAGAGACAGGAACGTTATTCAAACACTGCAAACAAACATTTGTCTCTTTTTCAAAAGTTTAAACTGTGCTTCATGACAAGACAGAGATGACAGTTCTGTCTCACAATTAAAAGAATGCAAACATATCTTCCTCTTCAAAGGAGTGCGCATCAGGAGCAGAGCATGTCAGAAACAGGGAGGAAAGCAAACAAATCAATAGGGCTGTTTGGCTTTTAAGTATGCGAAGCACCGCGGCACAAAGCTGTTGAAGGCGGCAGCTCACACCCCCTCCGTCAGGAGCAGAGAAAGAGAGAGAGAGACAGAGGAAAACAAACAGTCAAAAATCAATACGTGCCCTTTGAGCTTTTAAGTATGCGAAGCACCGTGCAGCATGTCGCTTCACGAAGCAGCTGCACAGAAGGTAGCAATGTGAAGATAATCTTTCAGCATTTTTAGACGAGCGTCCGTATCGTCTAGCTGTGCGAACAGCCCCCCTGCTCACACCCCCTACGTCAGGATCAGAGAAAGTCAGCACAAGAGAGAGAGAGAAAAGTAAGCTGGGTAGCTTCTCAGCCATCTGCCAATAGCGTCCCTTGTATGAAATCAACTGGGCAAACCAACTGAGGAAGCATGTACCAGAAATTAAAAGACCCATTGTCCGCAGAAATCCGTGAACCAGCAAAAAATCTGCGATATATATTTAAATATGCTTACATATAAAATCCGCGATAGAGTGAAGCCGCGAAAGGCGAAGCACGATATAGCGAGGGATCACTGTAAAACCATTTGACAGTCCCTCCCTTTCAAAGATCCAAGAGGACAATGGGAAAAAGATCTCTCACTCAATATCTCAGAAAAGGAGTGGAAAGTAGCAATGCAGAGAGTTCACTTGAGCTTCATATGTGCAAAGCATACAATTATTCAACTCAAAATCATCTATCGAGTAGGGAATCCAATTCCCGGACATTTTTCATTCCCGCATTCCCGGGAATGAAACTGCTGTAATTCCTGGGAAAACGGGAACGGCCAAGCTTGCATATAAAGCGTGTAAAAGTGTAAAAATCGATCAAGAAATAACAGAGTTATAGTTGAAAATAATTAAGGTGGTGCCATTGCTGCGGCTTGCACTTCATCAGACAACAGCTTTGAACAGCAACTTGAAATTGCAATGCGTCAGTCTGTTGCATTCGCATTATCTGTGCCAACAAACTTGCCATCACAGAATGATGACAAGAACTGGATGTATCAGTAAAAGCTGAAATGGCGGTGTTTCAGAGCAACAAGTGTATCAGTATCTGATGACTGTGCCGCCTGCTTCAGTGGAGGCAGAGCGTACTTTCTCAGTGGCTGGCGTACTTCTGCACGAAGGTGAGCTCTTGCCTGGATGACTGCACGCTGGACACGTTAATAATAATAATTCATTACATTTATATAGCGCTTTTCTCAGTACTCAAAGTGCTATCCACACAGGGAGGAACCGGGAGGCGAACCCACAATCTTCCACAGTCTCCTTACTGCAAAGCAGCAGCACTACCACTGTGCCACCTGTGAGGATGTTGTGCTTTCTACGCTCTTATTACCACAACTAAAGATACATGTACTTCTATGACAGCATGAACTGCTTATAGATAAGGTTAGTCTTTTATTTGTGTCAACATATTGCAGTAGTTTTATTAAAAATAAGTGTCGGTCGTTCTAAAACTGTTCACATGTGAGATGCCTGTGCACTGTGTCATCCCCGGGAGACCGGGATTCCCAAGGAATGAAATGCAGGATTCCCGAATTCCTGGGAATGGATAAACCCGTCCGGGAATGGATTCCCTAATATCGAGCACATCTCTCTCATTTAAAACTGTCCAAAATGTTTCCAGGGCGAGATCCAACTTGCAAATGTTGCAATCAAGCTCCAGCCTCACTGGGTCACATGTTTTGGGCCTACACCAAATTAACATCATTCTGGACCAAGATCTTTAAATGCCTTTCAGACAGCCTTGGGGTTACAATCCCTCCTAACCCACTAACAGTTTGGTGGGCTCACAGAGGGGCTTAAAGTGGAGAAGGACAAACAAACTGGAATGGCTTTTATTACACTATTGGCACGTAGACTTATCTTGCTCAACTGAAAGAATCCTAACTCACCTATTCTAAGTCAATGGGTAACTGATGTTTTATATTACTTGAAACTAGAAAAAATCAAATTCTCACTTAGAGGATCTGTGAAGAACTTTTTCAAAACCTGACAGGATCTAATTAATAATATTTTACAATAAGCATTTAAATTGAGGAAGCAGGTTCTCTCCCCTCTTTTACTTCATTATTCATTTATTAATTTATCTATTCACTTATCTTTACTAGCATAAAGTTCTACACTGCTGGCCTGGCTCTCTCTCACGGGTGGGATGTTGATTTGTTTAGAACCTTATTTTTTATTGTTTTTTTTTGTGAAACTTGAGTTATGTGTATGGAATGTTCTTTGATTTTAATAAAAATCAATAAAATTAAAAAAAAAAAATGAAAGAGATAAACTGTGGAACCAACTGAGAAGTAGCAGAGCAGGTTTAAAGGTGCTTTACCTGCAAATTTTTATCCTGTAAACAGGTCCGCCACACCCTCGACCCTCTGCAGTTCGCATACCAGGAGAAGGTAGGAGTGGAGGATGCCATCATCTACATGCTACACAAATCCCTCTCCCACTTGGAAAGAAGCAGTGGTGCTGTAAGAATTATGTTTCTGGATTTCTCTAGCGCCTTCAACACCATCCAACCTCTGCTCCTTAGGGACAAGCTGACAGAGATGGGAGTAGATTCATACCTGGTGGCATGGATCGTTGACTATCTTACAGACAGACCTCAGTATGTGCATCTCAGGAACTGCAGGTCTGACATTGTGGTCAGCAACACTGGAGCGCCGCAGGGGACTGTACTTTCTCCGGTCCTGTTCAGCCTATATACATTGGACTTCCACTACAACTCGGAGTCCTGCCACCTGCAAAAGTTCACTGACGACACTGCTATCGTGGGCTGCATCAGGAGTGGGCAGGAGGAGGAGTATAGGAACCTCATCAAGGACTTTGTTAAATGGTGTGAATCAAACCACCTACAACTGAACACCAGCAAAACCAAGGAGCTGGTGGTGGATTTTAGGAGGCCTGGACCCCGTGATCATCAGAGGTGACTGTGTGCAGAGGGTGCAGACCTATAAATACCTGGGAGTGCAGCTGGATGATAAACTGGACTGGACTGCCAATACTGATGCTCTGTGCAAGAGAGGACAGAGCCGACTATACTTCCTTAGAAGGCTGGCGTCCTTCAACATCTGCAATAAGATGCTGCAGATGTTCTATCAGATGGTTGTGGCGAGCGCCCTCTTCTACGCCGTGGTGTGCTGGGCAGGCAGCATAAAGAAGAGGGACGCCTCACACCTGGATAAACTAGTGAGGAAGGCAGGCTCTATTGTAGGCACGGAGCTGGACAGCTTGACATCCGTGGCAGAGCGACGGGCGCTGAGCAGACTCCTGTCAATCATGGAGAATCACACTATGTGACTCTTCAATTCCACCGGGGGGTAAATGTTAACATTATTCAAAGTTATTGTCTGTTATACCTGCATTTTTATTACTCTTTAATTTAATATTGTTTTTGTATCAGTAAGGTGCTGCTGGAGTATGTGAATTTTCCCTTGGGATTAATAAAGTATCTATCTATCTATCTATCTATCTATCTATCTATCTATCTATCTATCTATCTATCTATCTATCTATCTATCTATCTATCTATCTATCTATCTATCTATCTATCTATCTATCTATCTATCTAAATAAACAGCTATAACACGTATGCACAAAAGTTAGCTCAGGTGCCAACTGCTGGGCTTAAGAAAGTTGAAATGGATATCAGGAAAGCTAAAAGGAATAAAGAGAGAAATAATGAAGAAACTGTGAAAGATGCCCCAAAGAGATTCCTTCAAAATTTTTAGTAGTAAAAGTACAGTCAAGGAGGAGGTAAAGAGTATTAGGAATAGTAAGGGCAACTTAAACTATACACTGACAGTGAAATAGTAAATAGTTTATCTGAGGTTTTTGTGTGTTAAAAAAACAATACATACAAAGACTGTTAAGAACGTATTCAACAGTTGTGAAGCCACAGAGAGAAATGTTGCTTAGATTAAAAAAGGATGAAATCAAATAAATCACTGGAAACAGATAAGACTTATCCTGAAGCGCTTAAAGTTAGTGAATTCATACTGTTTATGAACATGAAATGTGTGTGTTTCAAAAATCAATGCCCACCGGGGAAATGCCTACAGACTGGAACCCAACATAAGTTGTCTCGTTTTATAAAAAAACGCAATCAGGTTGATAATAGTAACTATAGGTCAGTAAATTTACTGTGTATCACAGTTTTATTAGAGGGAGTAATTATCACGGAAAAGATCAAGCAGCCACAGTGGGTAGCGCTGCTGCCTCGGAGTTAGGAGACCTGAGTTCGCTTCCCGGGTCCTCCCTACGTGGAGTTTGCATGATCTCCCCGTGTCTGTGTGGGTTTCCTCCAGGCGCTCCGGTTTCCTCCCACAGTCCAAAGACATGCAGGTTAAATTGTCCCTAGTGTGTGCTTGGTGTGTGTGTGTGCCCTGCGGTGGGATGGCACCCTGCCCGGGGTTTGTTTCCCGCCTTGTGCCCTGGGATTGGCTCCAGCAGACCCCTGTGACCCTGTAGTTAGGATATAGCGGGTTGGATAATGGATGGATGGAAGATCAAGCAGCACGTGCCAAGAATGGTCAAGATGTGTTTAGACAGGAGGACTGTGTTTCGTTAATATGCTGGAATCCTCTGAGGAAGCAACAAACGTCTATGATCACTGAGGTGCATGTCATTCTGTTCACCTTGACATTTTAGAAAACTTTTAGATAAACTTCCACATTACAGGTTTGTGATCACACAAAAATGAGTGAGAGGTCAAGGATGAGGGTGTAATAACTTCGTACAAAACTGGCTTAAGAGTCCAGAAGCAAAGGATTATGGAAGAAGGAACTTTTTCCGAATTAAGAGATGTTTAAAGTGGTGTCACTCAAGGATCGGGGCTTGGTCTTCTGCTTTTTCAAATATATATAAATGATCTGAATAAAAATATAGATAGCAGGCTGGTTTAGTTTGCAGATGATATCAAGCTACATGGAACGGTGGAAAATGTAGAATCAGCCAAATCAATGCAGAGGAACTGGAGAGCATACAGGATTGGGATGATTGGTGGCAGATGAAATTTAATGTAAATACATGTAAAATATTACACATATGAAGTGTTAGACTTGAATAGACAATGCAGTATCTGGATCTTGAAAGTACACATCACAAAAAGGACTTAGTAGCCATACTGGACTCTTCACTGTCCACATCCTGATAGCTGACAAACGCCATTAGGGATGCTTAAGGGATGTTAGGTGATGTCACTGTCCCCATGTGTTGAGTGCAAGTCAAGGGAAGCCATATTTAATCTATATGACTCACTTGATAGGCCTCATCTGGAATTCTGCGTGCATTATTTTTCTCCATATTTTGGTTCCTTCCCTGGCAGGGTTTCAAACTCATGTTTATTTGTGATTCTTTGATTTATGTTGTTTACGTGCATCATTTTTTATTTTTGGTTTTGTCTATGTATATTAACTGCCTTTTGTATGTTCCATGTGTTTTGTGGATGGTCCCTAAAAGAGGCAGGACCACCTGCCAATCACTGCCTTTCAGTGTATAAATCAGGAGGGTCTTCCACAGTTCCTTGTGGTTCACTGTGAAAGTGCTCTGGAGTCGGTGAGTTAACTGTGTTTTTCCTGAGCTTGTGCCTTGGTGTAGTTTGAATTTCTCCTCTGTGTTTGACTACGTTTCTAGATTTCTGTATTGAGACTTTGCTTTGGATTTCCTTAATTTACGGTCAATGCCTTCGCTTCTTGTGCTCCACAGAGCTTCACTTTTATCAAACAGCATTTGGTGAGAATAAAGTTTTTATTTTACAAGGACTCAGTGCTTGCACTTATTACTAGCCAGAGTTTGACAGAGATATCCCCCTCTAGTGGTCATGTTTTAAAAGTGCTTTTCAAACTTATTGGGACTTAAATACATTGGGACTCTCAAGGACACAACATTACAGAAAAGATATGGCAGTACTAGAGAAACACCAAAGAAAAATGACCACTCTGATTCCAGGACTGAAATTAAAATTTCATCCATCCATTATCCAACCCGCTATATCCTAACTACAGGGTCACGGAGGTCTGCTGGAGCCAATCCCAGCCAAACCCCGGGCAGGGCACCAGCCCACCGCAGGAAACGAATATTTTTGCCATTTAATTTTAAGAGTGTTACAGTGCCAGTTTGAAGCCTCAACATTTTGTTCCTGGGTTGCTAGGGTGTGTGGCACTGTTCCAAAGAGACACAATGTGCTATGTTGCGATGTTCACCATTAAAACCCCATGCGATGCTCAGCACAGACTCTGAGATTATAGATTAAAAGTCTTGTGCTCATACTGTTTAAAGTTTTCTGGCTAACAACTCATTCGATTTCTCAGTTTGGTTTACAGCTTTTATCGTCTTTGTTCTGGTGACAACTCATCCTTTGGTTCACGGGTTTTGACAATTCTCATCTAATAAAAATGAGTTCTTCAACAAGAGCTCGAGAACACAGTTGGAAACTGTTTAAGAGTAAAATCTGCATAAACATTAGAAATGGTTTCTTCACGCAGTGAATAATGGGCACATGGATAAGTTACCAAGAAGTGTGGTAGAGAGTTGGACTGTGCTGATCTTGAAAACTCAACTTAATGTTATTTGGAAAGAGTTACATTGAGATGGATGAGCTTTGTTTGGTCAGAATGGCCTGTAGTTGTTGTAATTGTTCTGATGTGCCAATGTTCAAAATCTAGACTGATGTGAGTATGTGTAAAAGATATCTGCCTAACATCACTACCATGCTCGCCTACATCTACTGGCAGCTCAAGGCCACCCTGATCAAGTAAAGTGGGTACAAAATAGGATGGATAGATAGACATGCAGTGGCGGGAATATTAAACACAGCCACTTAACCTGTCAAGTACCTCTTTGATAAAACAATTAAGATTATTTCGTCTTTCAGAGGATTACCATTTTGCATCTGTCCCGGAGTGGAAAATCTTCAATTTTTGAACTGTAGACCGTTTATATTAAACTAGCCGTCTCCCGTGGCTTCGCCTGTGTAGAAGTGAAATAGGACAGTGAGGAGGGCCCTGCCTGGCTCCCTACTCCTGACATCATGGTCCACACCGCCAATTGCGGCCCGCAGCATCTGTCTCAAATTAGTGCAAATATATATCGATCCTGCAAGTGAACTATGGTTCTTAGCGTGATGAGAGAAGTCGCAAAATCAACCAGAATGTTCAAGCAAATTACAGAAAAAAACCCGATCTAAATCCGTTAAGTAGTTCTCTCGTTCGCTAGCTAAGCGGAGGTTAGGTTACATCCCGGGCCCTGCCCCCCTCCCCTCTGCCCACTGTGTCTCTCTCAGATTTGCTCAAATAAATCGGTGCCACAACCGAACTATAATACTTAGCGTGATGAGAGAAGTTGCAAAATCAACCGGAATGTTCAAGCAAATTCTAGAAAATAGCCCCGATCTAAATCCATTAAGTAGTTCTCTCATTCGCTAGCTAAGCGGATGCAAGATACGCCCTGAGGCTGGCGCTTGAGTGAGGATGGCCCCGCCCCCTCCCCTCAGCCTACTGCGTCTCTCTCAGATTCTCGCAAATAAATCGGTACCGCAAGCAAACTATGATACTTAGCGTGATGAGAGAAGTCGTAAAATCAACCGGAATGTTCAAGTAAATCCATTAAGTAGTTCTCTCGTGAAAAGTGAACAGACATACAGACAGACATTGGATTTTATAAAGAGAGAGATTTGAATTATTTTGCTCAAACAAACCAGGATGAACTGAATTTACAGGACTTTAATTACAGGCATCCTTTCTTCTGCATTCTTCCTGCATTGTACTAGTAAGCTATACATTTGTTTCTTTTTCCATATAGTTTATGACCTGGAAAATAGGAAATAAGTACAGAGCCACAGAAACTGTTTCAGTTAGTTTATAATCTGGGAACGGATGGACGCCATAGGAATAGGAATTACAGAATTTGTGAAAGGAAGAAGTATGGAGGAACTTAAAAGATCAAACACTCAGATCAGAGTCATTCATTCATCATTAGGATGAGACAGCCAATGAAATGTGTGCAATGTTGCATGTCCCGAATCCCCACGTGTACATCTCTTAACATATATGTGGCTTGTCTGACGGACCAAAAACAACAACATAGGCAGTGACGTCAGAGATGAAGAGACATGAGAACATCAGATTTAGATGTTAGTAGACATAACCTATGAAGAACACCAATCGCTAAATCAAAAGCCGCCCAGCACAACATCCAGCCTCCTGACATTTCTGATTTTCAGGAAACTTTTTTAAGACTGTTTATATCCACTCTTTACTATCTATTTTATTTTCTACTAGCTGATTACCCAGTGGCTTCGCTCACTGAGTGCAAGGGAAAAAAACTAAAATGTAGGATTTATAAAATAAGTTTGTTAATTACCAATGTTATTTTTGAACAAATAAAGAGCATTTATAATAAATAGAAATTATATAAATATTAATTATTAAGTAGTAAAACATTTTGATAAAAGAATTTGAAGAAGATATAAGAAGTGTATAAATTATTAAACAGTCAAACATTAACATTTAAAAAGTAAAGATACATTGAGTACTACTGCAGTGGTTTCGGGCAAACTACCTGCTTGACAACCTTGCACTATGTGCCTGTGATTTAAGAGAAAAATTATTCTGAGAAATGTGGACGCTGCCTTTCCGTGCTTAACGGGCAGAAAGTCCAAACAATTCCCAAGTCCAATACTTAACATGGAGAGGTCGGTACATCTTTTTAGATGTAAACCCTCCATTTTCTTAAAAGAATTCATCACAAAAGCAACCTTGAATGTTGCGGGGTTTTAGTGACCCAAATTCATCTTAAGAGACAGTAAGTAGCCGTGCACCGCAATTTACCAAGAGAGTCCCACTTCGATGGCGCTGATTACACTTATTCGCAAAGATTTCCACTGCCCCAGGAGCTGATGGGGCACTTGAAGTGTGACAAACAGTGCGAGAAGAGAGGACGCTACCCGAAACTGGGAAGCTGTTGACCCGGATGAAAAGCCTGACATTCCGCGCCTCCCAGCGTCCACTTTGTACTTACGACCCCTTACCGCTGAAGGTGGTCTTGTCTTCATATTGTTTATAGCTCGGCGCAGTTAAAAAGTAGAAAGACACAAAGCTGTTTTCTTCATCTCTTTTACTACCAAGGTGTAGTGCATTCATCTTAAGTTGAATGAGGAGCCCAGCACACACACAAATCTCCTACTCTTAGGAAAATTAATTCTATTAAGTACGGAACCCAACCGAACCTTAGCACCAATTTGATATCCTCATCTGGAGTTGTCTTTTATGAATTTATACAAAGGAAATAATCATCCCAACAATTCTTTAAACAATCAAAAAAGAATATATTATAAATCAAACAAAACAATAAACACCCTTTAAATCCTTGTCAAATCTATAATAACTACACAAACCCTAATTAATATGCCACCCCCTTAAACACTCAATAATATACTCCCCAGAAAACGGCGAAACAGCAAAGAAAGAAAGCAAGCAAGGAAAAGAAACGGAAAATTACCCTATTTACAAACAGCATAAATATATTCACAGTACTTAAACCTATATTACATCTATACAGTAGACAAATATAAATTAGACACACACACAATCCTCACACGTTACCCAGTCTCTTTTATATCAACTTTGTTTTAAAGTCTAAATTCACACGGCCTGAGAAATCTGCAATGAATCCAGTGATCAAGTCAGATACGTCCTGCTGACTCGTATACTGAATTTAAATGTAAAAGAAGCGATCTCACCAGCCTGGCGACGATTCATTTGTTGAAGGAAGAAGTCCGTCTCACCCGGGTGTCTTGGCGTTGACGTCCGTCCATGGCCGACGCCCGCACCATAAAAGCAAAGTAAAGCCGTGTGCTCTGAAGATCCTTCTAGGTTAGCCGGCACTCCTTCTCCGTGCACCCAACTGTCCTTATTACGGAGTCTCACTTGCTTTACCGCTGGCTTCTTCTTTACATTCACCTTCCCAGCTCCTTATTTAAACAGTCTTTTTTCTTCTTTTCAGTATCAGTAAAATAACTCTCACACAAATAATAAGTTCCTATATTATAATATGTTCTGTGGTCATACGTAATTTCTGTTACCCGTGGTTATACGTCATTTCCGTTTCAAACACGAAAAGAATTTTATTTACATAGATAATATTTTCTTCTATTTGGTATTGTTACATGTTAATAAATTCCATGTTTCTTATATTTTCCATACTTTGTTTTTTATCAAGAGTGACTGAAATAGTAAGAGGTCAGCAAGTGTGGGCAAAATTGCCACTTTCTTTGCCACAGGGTGTATCAAGGCTACTCCTCGATAATACAATAATACTGTAATTTGTAGAACAACTGCAGTAAAAGTAAGACATTGTTTGGTTGGTAACTGGTGTGTAATCAAAGGAGTTGTGCTTTTATGTGTGTCGCGATGACACCCGCATGTTAGGTAGTACTGGTCATAGTGAGTCCCCATGCAGAGAATTTTATGGGGAATATTGTGGAGTGACTGGCAATTGGCACCACTCGAGACTTTATCTGGCTGGGGTCTCTATATATACTGTATGTGTGTGGAGAGAATTCTATGTGGAATATGACTGTAAACTGGCACCACCCGAGACTTTGTCTAGATAAGATCTGTGCGTGTGCGTGTGTATCTCAGAGTGTATATGTGTTAATCTTCAAGGGCGGGAGTAGATGAACCCAATAAACGTCCCTGGTAAGTCTCACCAACCTCATGCTAAAACAGCATCTTTAGCTTAAAAAGACAATTTGCTTAAAATCATGTATAAGCTTTTCAAAGATATTCTTTTTCAGAAACAGCATTAAAATTGTTCTGTGGAATAATTTGATAACCAGTTGTTATTGTTTATATTTATAATTATGATATTCAAATGATTACCCATTCACCCATTCCTTTTTTTAATACAGTTAATTCTTTGCGCAGCAGTGAAGCAAAAAATAATTTTTAGAATAAGCAAATATATACACCAGCTATTATTACCAATAATATTATTACTATTTATTTATCAGTCTCCTCTTCCAAGGTAACTTACAAAGCAAGTTATAATATATAAGAATGATTAGAAGGTGCAAGCATCAAACTCAACAGAGAAAAACATACAATTTCAGCAAGAGGGAGTCATTCAACTAGTATATGATTCTACCTGCAACGAGACAATGATGTAAATCCATATTGTAAACTCTTTGTCAGTACAACATCAGCTATCCCGTAGAAGAGGGAGAAAGTAAGCTTCCAACATTTTTAATGAAAAGGGGCATTTTCAGTAGACACCTAAACATGAGTAAACTGGGTGCGGTTCAAATAAAGATGAGGGAGATGATTTCACAGCTTTGGAGCCAAAACGCCCAAGCTTTGTCCAATCTTGGCACATCTGTCAAGAGGAAGGGCAGTTAGCAGGCAAGGCAGGTTGAACAGAGACTTCTTGAAGGGACACATGGAGAAACCAATGAGTGGAGGAGAACTATTCAGAGGACTGTAGAGTCAAGACAAGTGTTTTGAGCTGGATTCTTGTAGAAACATGAAGCCAGTGGTGAGACCAAAGCAGAGGTGTAGAAGGGGTGAAAAGAGGAAGAGAGAACCCCAGTCGAGCAGGAGGAGCTGACAGCAGTTAAAGGAAGCCCTGCCATGAGATTGTTGTAATAGTCTGGCTGAGAGGACCAGTGCCTGAACAAGGAGTTGCATGGCATTATTAGTGAGGAAGGGTCGAATCCACTTAATATAATGAAGAAAGAAACAACAGGATTGGCTTACTGAAGAAATATACTTGATGAATGGAAGTATGGAGCCCAGAGTCACATCAAGATTTCTGACTGGGACTGGTGATGGAAGGATGACATCTTCAAGAGCAATACTTAAGAGACAGATCTAAGGAACGAGAATCAGAAGGCAAGTCAAGAACATGATATCTGACTTTGAAAGGTTAAGTTTAAGGTGATGGGCCTTCATCAATAGATGATAGAGTGACAGTTGGAAACTTGGGCTAAAACCTATGAGGTGTAAGAGTGTAATTAGAGGAAAATCCTTGCATCATCAGTGTAGAGGTGGTAAGAATACCATGAGAAAAAATAACATTGCCTAATGAGTGGATAGATAGATAGATAGATAGATAGATAGATAGATAGATAGATAGATAGATAGATAGATAGATAGATAGATAGATAGATAGATAGATAGATAGATAGATAGATAGATAGATAGATAGATAGGCACTATATAATAGATAGATAGATAGATAGATAGATAGATAGATAGATAGATAGATAGATAGATAGATAGATAGATAGATAGATAGATAGATAGATAGATAGATAGATAGATAGACAAAACTTATTTGTCCTCAGCTTTATAAATAAATAAAATACTAGGGGGATCAGCCCCCTGCTCGCTTTGCTCACCAACTCCCAAGGGTGGGCTGCTGGGTGCCTGTTATCTCACAGCTGAGCCACTCTAAGAGCTTCGGGGTGACCCTCCATTACAGAAAACAATTGTATTTAAAGCGATGGTATAGAGAAGAGTCTGCAGTGCCTTAGATATTATATACAGAAAATCAGTTACTTGAGTATTTCACTTTAACTGTCTATTTAAATACCAATGAATAATAAAATGTAGTAAAAAGTAAAAGTAAAAATGTAGAAGTAAAAAAGTAAAACATAATAAAAGTAAATAAAAAATTAACTTACATTACTTAACTTGTCAAAAACAATATTATGAATTACTTTATCCTCTAACTTACATTTTATAAACGTTGCTTTTTTGCATTTCTGATCCCATATTGTTTGGGATATTTTTCTCTTTTCTGTTTATTGGACGATTACCTTTGTTCTTGATTTTTATTATATGTAGCTCTTTCATTTTCTTTTTTTGACATTCTTTATCATCTCTTGCTGCTCCTTTTCTATCGAGATCTAAAATTTGACATTCTTGAATAGATAATGTGCTTTTCTGCCTTGCCAATATAACTGAGAGTGTTGAAGGGTGAATTAGCAGCACTGAAAGCGTCATGGGGTGGAAGGGAGAGAGGATTTGCGCAGTAGGAGTAACGATTGGGCGAGCGGCGTGGAGGGGTGTGGTCAAGGCTAAATATTGCGGACAAGAGGGAAAACTTTTTTAATATAATAGAGAGACATAAATCTATATATATATAAAATCCCTATGTGCGTCCAGGTGTCCGTGTGTGGGTGTCTTCTGGTGAAGTGCGCATGCGCGGTGCACGGTGCGATGTGCGATATTACTGTCAGAGAAAGTTAGAGGTGTTTTACGGAAATACAAACCAGTATTACTGCGAGAGGAAATTAAAGGTTCACAATACAGTGACGCATATTACAGCCACATACAAGCCAGTATTACTGTCAGAGGAGATTAAAGGCATATTACCGACGCGCACGCCTGTATTACCGCCAGAGAAAATTAAAGGTATATTACGGACGTACAAGAAAGCAGACGTACAAGACGGTATCCTTCAATAAGGGCGCGCACAAAAAGGTGAGCCTCAAAAGGGCGACCTCAATTGGGCGCAGCGAATAAAGGCGCGCGTAAATAAAGATCTGCACCTTTGTTGCTCTTCACATATTCCGGAGCCATTTGAACTAAATTATCTATGAATGCGCTCAATTGAGGTCGCCCTTTTGAAGCTCGCCTTTTTGTGCGCGCCCTTATTGAATAGAGCCGTACAAGACAGTACAGTGGAACCTCGAGATACGATCACCTCTGTATACGAGAAATTCAAAATACGAGGAAAGTATGAGCGAAAAATTCAGATCTATATACGAGCATTGGCTCACGTAACGAGCCACGAGCCAGGCTGTGGGTATAGCTCGCAGCTTAGCGAGGGGGAGTGGTAGCTGTAGCGAGCCGCAGGGCGATCTGCGGTGTCTGCGTTTCTCACCTAAGTGCACAGGTGGGAAACTGCCCACATCCATGATTTGTCCTGTGGCTGATGGGCTGGGCAGGGTTGCCACCCGTCCTTTAAAATACAGAATCGTCCAGTATTTGAGAATGAAATTGCGCGTCCCGTTTTGAATCAATACGTATGCGTCCCTTATTTTTTTGTATTAAAAGTGGTAACCCTAGCAGCTGCCATATCTTCCCCGCATATATAGAGAAGCGCGAGCCGGTTAAGGGGGAGAAGAAGTAAAAGAAAAGAGAGGAGAGGAGAGAGAACGGAGGTTGCAGGAGGAGGCAGGAATCCGCAGCAGTAGGAAGTCGGTGCGAGAGAGCGAGCGAGTACAGGCTCGCGTGTAGCTGAACAGGCGAGCCAAACAGCTGAAGCAGGACGGTGTAGAGAAGGTCAGCTGCATTAAGTGTCTCGCCTGTTGCAGAGCCCGCATGGGAGAAGCAGGTGAGACGCTAACAGAGAAGAAGCACCGGGGATTGTCATCTGTTTTTTGAAGACTGCTTCCTGTTGACGTTTTAACCTCGTGTTAAAAGATTGTTATTCTTATGTACTTTAAACCTCCACTTCACAACTGTTTTAAGGATTAAAGATTTATTGAATGCTCTACTGCACTTTGGACACCTGTTTTGATTCTTTTAATAATCAGTTATATTATTTACCAGTGTTATTTATTAAAGGTAGACTACAGTATATATAATTTATCAGTGTTATTTGTTAGGAAAATTGATTTTTATGTTAATATATTTGGGATGCGGAACGGATTAACTGGATTTCCATTATTTTCAATGGGGACGTTTGTTCTAGATACGTGAAATTCGCTATACAAGCTCAGTGCTGGAACGAATTAAACTCGTATCTAGAGGTTCCACTGTATTATTGTCACAGAAAATTAAAGACACACAATACACGCCGGCAGCCCACGAAGAACGGTCAGCTCAGCAAGTAAACATCAACAAAAGAAAGTCTGAAAGAAAGAAAAATACGACCAACAAAAAGAATGAGGTCAAAGTCCCTTGCCATTTAATATAGACTGTTCCTACTAATGTTTATGCACTACTGTTCTAGCGCCTGTTATTGTAACGGGCTAAATGACAAGTGAGTAGATAAATAAATAAATAAACATACTAGAATGACTACAAAGCAAGAAAATTAATAAGACAGAAAACTTCTGACTTGGCTATCAGTGAGGCGTTTTACAGGCGTATTGCTGTTAAATGTAAAGATTACAATTTCATTGTTAATAATTCAATTAAACTATCCTTTTTCTAGCCATTTGGTAGAAATATAACTTCTTTTTAAATTTTGAGAGTATTATTTAATAAATAATATAAAAAAGACACAGAGCCATCAATTCAGCCTTTAAACCCAAACTTTAACAAGTTAGGGTGTTAAAAAGTACTCTGAAGATTCACGATGGCAGTAATGAAATGCCCTCAACAGCCTTGGATATACTGTACATTTCACATTAGTGATTGTGTGATGTGTTTCTATCATGAAACAAACATATAAGCTGATAATAAAGTACAGAAAAGCTAAAATGGCCAGTGTCTACAGCAAAAAACAGCCAGGTGTAATATGTATTGGAGTAGGAAATGTGACTGGGAGTTCAGAGAGACTTTTAAAAGAGAGGATACAACCAGAGATCTTTTAACAGGCATGGCTGGCACGTGAAAACACAAAATAAAGTACTAAAATAAAGACAGAATTCTTAGTGACAACCATGCATGAGACTGCACATGTTGGCCACGACATAATTTATTTTGTGATTCAGACTTCATGGTATAATATTCCTACAATATGAAATTTACGGTAAGAAAAGTGGTAACACTTTAGTTTTTGAGGTACTACAAAAATGCACCTGTTACTCATTTACTCTTATGTAACAAGATCTTAACAATGACTTTGTTTCGTGTTAATCTTCTTGTTTTGGCTGCTCCCGTTAGGGGTCACCACAGCAGATCATCTTCTTCCATATCTTTCTGGGAGTGCAGCTGGATGATAAATTGGACTGGAGTGCCAATACTGATGCTCTGTGTAAGAAAGGACAGAGACGACTATACTTCCTTAGAAGGCTGGTATCCTTCAACATCTGCAATAAGATGCTGCAGATGTTCTATCAGACAGTTGTGGCGAGCACCCTCTTCTACGCGGTGGTGTGCTGGGGAGGCAGCATAAAGAAGAAGGACGCCTCACGCCTGGACAAACTGGTGAGGAAGGCAGGCTCTATTGTAGGCACGGAGCTGGACAGTTTGACATCTGTGGAAGAGCGACGGGCGCTGAGCAGACTCCTGTCAATCATGGAGAATCCACTGCATCCACTGCACAGGATCATCTCCAGACAGAGGAGCAGCTTCAGAGACAGACTGCTGTCACCGTCCTGCTCCACTGACAGACTGAGGAGATCATTCCTCCCCCACACTATGCAACTCTTCAATTCCACCCGGGGGGGTAAACGTTAACATTATACAAAGTTATTGTCTGTCTGTATACCTGCATTGTTATCACTCTTTAATTTAATATTGTTCTTTATCAGTATGCTGCTGCTGGAGTATGTGAATTTCCCCTTGGGATTAATAAAGTATCTATCTATCTATCTATCTATCTATCTATCTATCTATCTATCTATCTATCTATCTATCTATCTATCTATCTATCTATCTATCTATCTATCTATCTATCTAAAAAAACAGCTATAACATGCTATAACACGTATGCACAAAAGTTAGCTCAGGTGCCAACTGCTGGGCTTAAGAAAGTTGAAATGGATATCAGGAAAGCTAAAAGGAATAAAGAGAGAAATAATGAAGAAACTGTGAAAGATGCCCCAAAGAGATTCCTTCAAAATTTTTAGTAGTAAAAGTACAGTCAAGGAGGAGGTAAAGAGTATTAGGAATAGTAAGGGCAACTTAAACTATACACTGACAGTGAAATAGTAAATAGGCCTAGTTTATCTGAGGTTTTTGTGTGTTAAAAAAACAACACATACAAAGACCGTTAAGGACGTATTCAACAGTTGTGAAGCCACAGAGAGAAATGTTGCTTAGATTAAAAAAGGATGAAATCCTTATCTATCTTGTTCTGTTAACCCCATCACCTGCATGTCCTCTCTCACCACATCCATAAACCTTCTCTTAGGCCTTCCTCTTTTCCTCTTGCCTGGCAGCTCTATCCTTAGCACCCTTCTCCCAATATACCCAGCATCTCTCCTCTGCACATGTCCAAACCAACACAATCTCGCCTCTCTGACTTTGTCTCCCAACCGTCCAACTTGAGCTGACCCTCTAATGTCCTCATTTCTAATCCTATCTATCCTCGTCACACCCAATGCAAATCTTAACACCTTTAACTCTGCCACCTCCAGCTCTGTCTCCTGCTTTCTGGTCAGTGCCACCATCTCCAACCCATATAACATAGCTGGTCTCACTGCCAACCTGTAGACCTTCCTTTTCACTCTTGCTGATACACGTCAGTCACAAATCACTCCTGACACTCTTCTCCACCCATTCCACCCTGCCTGCACTCTCTTTTCCACCTCTCTTCCACACTCCCTGTTACGAGTGTTAATAGGACTTATAAAGCATCAGTTAAAGTGGTTATTCATCTGTTTAATGTGGTCTACTAAAATAACTTTACATTGGAACGTTCAAAGGTGGCCTAAGTGAGACATATGTCTCCATATATTGCATACCTCAGTATCAGACCTGTGAGTCCTTCATATTCATGAAGTGTATGAAAGGCTCTTAACGTGCCACTCAGCACACAGATGAACGACTACTTTACTGATGCTTTATAAGCATAATTAAGACCAAAAAAGCCTTTGTTAAGGTCTTGTTACATAAGAGGAAATGAGTAATAGATGCATTTTATAGTACCTAGATTATAATATTAACAAAGAAGTACTTTATGTTCAGTGTTACTTATTATCAGACATTCATAAATCATAACACTGTAAAATAACTTCAAATCAGTGTGCAGATACACAGGTTTTAAGATATGTTTTTGTAAGACTCCTTTATTGAAATAACAATCATAGATATTAAAATATTTGCATTGCAGTAACGCAGCATTAACACATGCAATAATTTCACTGTATTCTAGGCACATTACAATAAGGTCTCAGTAAACCTATAATATAAAGTTATTGCAGTACAAAGCCATCCAAATTTAAATGTTTCTTTTTGTCTTCTGAATTAACATCCAACATTGCTAACAATGGCTGTCCTTTTTGTTTGCTGCTTGACTACCTTACTGACTTTTTTGCTGTGGGTCTTGACTGCATCCTTAAAGAGCTCATTACATTTATATTTACTTTTAAGAAAATTCAAAATAACAACACTCTGCGTGAAGCGGACACCTCTCCACTGTGATGGTATCCCTTTCAATCACTGGCTATGGATGTAGCAGGAACACATATGTTGTTTGACCAGAAAAGCAAGCATTGACAATTTGGCTGTTTTCTCTCTCAACTATTGAAACATTAAAACGTCAGAACAAACTAAACGAAAACAGACCATTCAGGCCAAGAATGCTCACTAGTCATATTCACTTAATTCCTCTAAAATAACATCAGACAAGTTTTGAAGGTCTCCGGAGTCCTACTGTCTGCCACACTATTTGGTCACTTATTCTTTGTGTCTGTAGTTCCTTGTGTGAAGACAAACTTCCTAATGTTTGCGTGACATTTCCCCTTAATAAGTTTCCAACTGTGTTCCCGTGTTCTTGATGAACTCATTTTAAAGTCACCGTCTCAATCCACTGGACTAATTCCCTTTATAATTATAAACACTTCAGTCAGGTCTCCTCTTAATCTTCTTTTCCTTAAACTGTAAAGGCTCAGCTCTTTTAATCTTCCCTCATAACTCATCCCCTGTAGACCCTGAATCAGCCGAGTTGCTCTTCTCTGGACCTTTTTCTTGTGCTGCTATGTCCTTTTTGTAGCCTGGAGACCCAAACTGCACCCAGTACTCCAGATAAGGCCTCACCAGTGTATTATAAAGCTTGTGCAGAACCTCCTGTGACTTGTACTCCACACATCAAGGCGCTATATAACCTGACATTCTGTGAGCCTTCTTAATGGCTTCTGAACACTGTCCAGCTTACTTATCTGAACTTATCATTACCTACAACACAGAAAGCATCTCAAGATGCCAGTCTGCTTATGATTCCATGGATTAATAAAATAACAGAAGAAGGTCAAGCCTTTAATTTTAGGACCCCAAATCTGTGGAATGGCCTGCCTGCTGCTATAAGAGATGCTACTTCAGTCTCAGCTTTCAAATCCCAGCTGAAGAGTCACAACTTCAGTTTAGCACACCCTGACTAGAGCTGCTGATTAGCTGTACAGACTGCATCTCTGTTGTGAGTCATTAATGCTGAAAGTAATATGATAGTTATAATCTGTTACTAACCCTCACCTACTCTGTTTCTCTTCTCGGTACTCAAATGTGGCATTTGGTGCCACTGCCCTACTGCCACGCTGTTTGTCTGCCTATGGAAAAGTCGTCTCTGATAAAGGAGCCTGGCATCATATTGGCCAGCCCAGCACTGATTCAGCCCTTGAATGGCCAGTGGGGGAGGCATTTTGATGGCCAACGTTTCCATGACTCTGACCAAATCTGAATCCTATTATGTGATTTAATCTACTCTTGCATTTTGCTGTGTACTTGTACTATTACCATTGTACTATTGTATTGTATTCCTGAAGTGGCAATGAAACATTGGTCATCTAGACCTGTGAAGAGGATTAGTTGTGTTCTCTTCTATGTATTGCATTTACCCCATTTTTTGACACCCATTGCACGCCCGACCCAACTCTCTGAGTTGCCTTTCCCAAGATTTCTTCCATTTTTTTTTCCCCTACAAGGGTTATTTTTTGGGAGTTTTTATTGTCCTCTTAGGGAGTCAAAGCTGGGAGGCTGTCAAAAAACAGGGCCTGTTAAAGCCCACTGAGGCACTCCTTGTGTGGTTCTGGGCTATACAAAAAATAAACTGTTATTGTTGTTGTTTGTCTGGAAGTTGAAAATGTTAAGTCTATTACGACCTCTAAATCCTTCTCATAAGGTGGACTTTTGATTTTCAGACCTCCCATTGTGTATTCAAACCTCACATTTTTATTTCCATGTATACTGTAATTACATTTTCTAACATTACATTTCATCTGCCAGAAATCTGCCCAAGCCAGTATGCTGTTCAAGTCCCTCCGTAACGATTCAGTGGATTCGAGATTATCTGACAATCCACCAAGTTTGGTATCACCTGCAAACATAACCAGCTTGTTACTTATATTCTTATCCAAATCTTTTATACATATTAAAAAAAGGAGTGACTCCAGCACTGACCGCTACTGGACACCACTCTTAATGTCAGCCAATTCTGATAAGGTTCCTCTGCTTCCTGTGTCTGACCCAATTCTGCACCCATCCACACCACACACCCTGAACT
Source organism: Erpetoichthys calabaricus (assembly GCF_900747795.2). NCBI lineage: Eukaryota > Metazoa > Chordata > Cladistia > Polypteriformes > Polypteridae > Erpetoichthys > Erpetoichthys calabaricus. The sequence goes on along the minus strand of NC_041395.2, from coordinate 20,069,589 downwards.
GCCACTTCTTTTAGTTTGATGCCCAACCTCTCATGTGGCACCTTATCAAATGCTTTCTGAAAGTCCAAAATCTATCTATATATATAAAAGCCAAATACCACTGACTCACTAATCACGAAATCTCCCGAACTATGAGGACTTGGGACTTGAAATTTGGAATGTAGGTTACCCTAGGCCGATAGGTGCTCGCTAAGAAACTATTTAAAAAATTTTGTGGTCCAGGCGCGTTCTGTCTGTATGTCTGTCCGCTTTTCACGACAGAATTACCTAACGGATTTAGATCTGGTTGTTTTCTATAATTTGCTTGAACTTTCTGGTTGATTTTGCGACTCCTCTTATCGCGCTAAGTACCATAGTTCGCTTGTGGTATCGATGTATTTATGCAAATCCAAGAGAGTGGCTGTGGGCCGAGAGCAGGGGGGGCGGGGCCTTCCTCATTCACTCACCAGCCTCTGTTCGAGTCAGTCTACGTCTCGCCACATGTTGGAGTGCACTTTGCCTCAGCTTAGCTAGCGATACCTGTTTGTTCAACAGACATTATCATCTACAGACTGTTAAGGAGTAACGTTTGACATTTTTGAGAGACAGATCAGAGCTCCATGTGTTTTAAAGGGTAGCTGCCAATTGCCAGAGATATCACGGCCATGTGCTTTTTTCCCCACGCGGGGACCGCTTTCCCGTCAGAGCTGAACACGATCAGATACCGTGCCAACGTCTATTGATTTTTAAAGTTTGTCCTGTTTCATTACTATGTGGGTGAAGCCACGGGGTACAGCTAGTAATATCATATGTTCCATTTTGATCATATCCTTCTGTTGCTTCCTCAGACAATTAAATGCTAGAGAACTGCTGATTTGCACAATGCAAGATCCACTGCTGAATAATTTGTTATAATCTACTCGAATCAGTATCAGTGGAAGCCACATCAATGTCCAGAGCAGTCGTTCTCAAATTTGTGGCTCATGAAAGTTGCAGTGACAGTATTTTGCTTCTCCCAATACCACTGAATTATACAGTAGCATGACAGCAGTTACAATACAGTAAGTTTGTGATTTGATGGTCCCAATAAAGTTTTATCTGAAAACAAGCCCATGGATGCAGTAGTGCATTAAAAAAAATGTTGCGATTTGCTGTACTCATCCAAATATGCACCTTCCTATTGTAAGTTTATATGTGAAACATCTAACCTGCAGACCCAGCGCACTTTCACACACAATTTTTACCTTCACATAATGATACAGATGGTGAATATTAGTTCAGCCAAACTGTAGTCTGTTTGTATTACTGTACCTTAAATCTAGTTTTCAAATAAGATTTCAACGAGAGACTTTTTCTTTGCCTTTCTGTTTGATTTCAGTCATGCGGAAATGTCTTACGATAAACAATACAAGGCCACATTTCATACGGACAGAATTTTGTATGGGAATTTTGTCTCATTCCTTGTGAACATCCAAAATTAACAAACGCCCTATCCAAAGTTCTTTTGTGTTTAACCTAAGCTAGTAGCAATTTTTCCCCAAGCTATGAACATACCACCATACCATCTTAAATAAGGTCACACACATTGTGATCCCTGCTAGCACAAGCTCAAAAGTGGAGTGCAGGCCTCAGAATTAACAAAAGGCAGGCCATAGTTACTGAACAGGCCTCACCCTTGTCCACCTTGCCCCTAACTCAAATGGCAGGCTTCTGGCTGGGAGAGGCCCAAAAATAAGGCTAAGATTTTAAATGGCAAAAAAAAACTAAAAAATGTACTTTACGGAGGAGAGGGAAACCCGTTTAAAAAACTCTGATCCAATGGATAAACAAAAAACAAAATGTCTTTATATTTAAAGATAATTATTAAAGAATTCAAAAAGCACAAAAAACGATAAGAAGACGAGCAAAACTAAGAATTACAAAAAACATTTAAGTTTAAAGCAAAGCAGGGGTCAAAACTAGTAAATCCATGATAAAGAACGCAATCATGAAAAACAGGAATCAGGATCAAAAATGGAATGGTGAAGCTGCTATAATACCAGAAGCTTCGACTTTAACACTGCAATGTGATGACCTACCCCATCTGCAGAAATAGGCCCACCATACAGGAGACAGGGCAGATAACAAAAAACAATTGATGTATTCTTAACACAATAGTATGAAATAGCACAAAATAGCTGGCTACTGATATTGCCTTAATACACAAATGACGGTGCTTACAAGAAGAAATACAAGTACAAGATGTCATCGCATGACATCAGTGACATAATAATTAAAAAAAATAATATTATCGAATGGTCCAAATGGTACATTCACAAATTTCACTTTAGTGATACCACAGGAAGTCACTCAATGGAAGATTATACAGTGCATTACAGTTCTGGCACCGTGAAGATGTACAAAGATGGTATAAACACAAGGAAATGGACAAGAAAGGCACGCTTGGTAAGAACTCTTAACAGAAAAGATGTCAACAAAACAAAATCCAAAGGGGAAATCAGTAATGAAGTCAGAGAACAAAGTGGTGTCGAAACCAAAAAAAACGAGAAAATACACACAAAATAACATCCTTAGGTATCCACCAAGGTGGACAGTGGAAAGTTTCAAATGGTGACTATATTATCACGTCGATGACAACACAACTTGTGACCTCCAGAGATCCACCCCTAGCAAACTCCGATGCGTGAAGCAACCTAATGCATGAACAATATGGTGTTGCGTGAACCTTAAAAGCAATGATGTTAATTATTTTAATCTTTTCAAAATGGGCTACCTAAATGAACTTTCAACACGCCAAAAGATTCACCATGTTAAAAAGCATAACTGAGAAGCTTTCTTTTGTGAAAAAAAATGTATTTCCTTCACAAATATTTAAAATGAATCAGAGTTTATGACAAGTACAACTGATTGTACTGTACTTTACAATAATATAGACTCAATTACATCAATTTATATAACCTCTACCCCTTATCTACCTCTCCAGGATATGGACAGTTGTATGTTTTTGACACAGCGCAAGCTACTGAAGTACGCTTACAAAATAAAGCAAACTCTGCATGCAGCGAAAATGTATTTCTTCAGCTAGATTCCATGCTCAGAACCATCAACCCCTTCGCTAAATCATATAAACCACATGCATGAAATCACTCAGTCCAATCCAACAGCATCTGTACGAATGGTTTTCAAGGAAAACCCTAGGCAGGATTTACGACGATACAATGCCCCGACACTGCAGCGATTTTCGTCAGAGAAGATGGTGAAACACCTGCTGAAAGGGACCTTTGCATCTATCCCATAGGCAACTCCTGTAAACAGATTTCCACGCTCAAAATGAATTGCGATCCTGTGGTTTACCCACTTTTATTCCCTTATGGAGACATTGGCTGGCACAAAGATTTACAACATGTTCCCAATAAAAGAACCGGCAAGCGAATAAGGCTTACTCGATGCCAATTTTACGCATACAGATTAGCAATGAGGAATACATTTAGTATTTTGCACTCCAGCGGCAAACTATTCCAACAGTACGTCGTAGATGCGTATGCTAAAACAGAGGGCGCGCGTCTCAACTATCTCAGATAAAATCAACAAGATCTGCGCGTGGAACAATACAAAGGACTATCAGACACACTGTAAGCAAACACTGAAAATAACAACGTATGTGTAGGTAAAATGATCATATTACCGTCCACATTTCCAGGAAGTCCAAGATACATGCAACAAAACTATCAAGGTGCCATGGCCATAGTACATAGATTCGGAAAGCCTGATTTATTTATCACCTTCACATGTAATCCTGCTTGGCCGGAAATTCTACATGGACTGTTGGATACCCAAAGACCAGAGCACAGACCTGATACCAGTTTTCAGCCACGGTCAGTTGTACGTGTTTTTTTCTATGGTTAGATCTTTCGACTCATTATCTGTCATCTCCACCAAAACACCTTCTTTCAAGAAGTATTTATTTCTTCTTGATTTCTGAATTCCTTTCTCACTGTTTCCCGTTCCAATTCTTACACCGCCGTAGGCTTCAGCTAGTATAATATGTATTACGTACACAAATAATTTTACAGTAAAATGAATAGGAAATTGAATCAAGTGAACAACTTCAATAAAATGTAATTTGAAAGTAAACCCATCAGGTCAAATGAAGTAAACAAGCTGCATAAACAAACAGATTGGTAGTGTGGATTAATGCCTCGGTGCACATTTACCTAAACAGATGGATCATAGAGAGTGTGTGTGTGTGTGTGTTCACTTCTTTCTCTTCATCATCAGACAAGTAGGGCAAACAACCTGTCAGCTATCGTCACTTGTAAATTTCTTTGACTTTGTGTGTGTGTACATGTACAGTATATCTAACTAAATTATATATCTCAAAAAAATTTTGCAAATCAAAAGGCCTGGTCCCATGACTAAACAGGGAAGACTGCAAAAATCCCAGGTAAATTAAACTACTTCTACGGCAGATATCATTAAACAAGTGTCAAAGTGTTTTTGAAGGGTATGGGGATAAGCACGGGAACAAACTGGCCCAAAAACAATAGGCCTGGAGCCTATTAAAAAAGGCTAACACGATGACACTTTTTTGAAGGAGATGGGCCCATTTTTTCCGAAGTTACACATCGTTTTTCAGCCAGGGGTTCCCTTCCATGGCTGGGCTTCAAATGTCATTTTTATTTCCATCTTGTTCATTGTTGATTCTTTTGTTAATGTGAATATTGTTGGCCATTTAGTTTCTATGCATCAATGTATCTACTGCTACGTTCCATGTGTTTTGTGGGTGGTCCCCCAAGTGGCAGGGTGACGTGCCCATCGCCGTCAAGAGACAACCTTCAGCCTTTATTCCACAGTCCCTTGTGGTTCACTGAATGTGCTGATACTGGCGAGCATTTCTTCTGATTTCTGTGCCTTCTTGTGAATTTTCTGGATTTTTTTGACCTTCTTGCTCTGTTTTTGACTTTGCCTTCTGAATTGTGTACCAGAAATTGTTTACATCTGGATTGCTTTTGTCTTTTCAGGCTACTCCTTCTGCCTTTTGTGCTCTTTGTAGCTTTTATTATTACTGAGCATTTTTGCAGAAAAAAGATTTGTAAAGATTCTTCTTTTGCGACTAGCCGAGGTTTGATGGTTTTCCCTCTCTACTGGCATTTTTGAGATTTTTTCTGGACTATTGTGCTTAGGGACTCATAGTTCTTAACATTATCAGTGTGCAGAGGTCTTGGTGGTACTCAGGACAGATATGTCATAAACTGATTGCTTTAAAATGTTCTACCATTGCTGGGATGTGGTCACCGAGAAGCACTACACAACGCCACAAAACAGTAATTTTAACCTGGGTGATTTTCCAAACAAATACACACACTATAGACAACGTGGACTATGATGTTTGCTGATTACATTGTGAGAGTAAGGAGCAGGTTGAGGAGACCCTGAGGAGGTGGAGATATGCTCTAGAGAATTTAGGAATGAAAGTCAGTAGGAACAAGACAGAATACATGTGTGTAAATGAGAGGGAGGTCAGTGGAATGGTGAGGATGCAGGGAGTAGAGTTGATGAAGGTGGATGAGTTTAAATACTTGGGATCAACAATACAAAGTAACGGGGATTGTGGAAGAGAGGTGTAGAAGAGGGTGCAGGCAGGGTGGAGAAGAGTGTCAGGAGTGATTTGTGACAGACGGGTATCAGCAAGAGTGAAAGGGAAGGTCTACAGGACGGTAGTGAGACCAGCTATGTTATATGGGTTGGAGACGGTGGCACTGACCACAAAACAGGAGACAGAGCTGGAGGTGGCAGAGTTAAAGACGTTAAGATTTGAATTGGGTGTGACGAGGATGGACAGGATTAGAAATGAGGACATTAGAGGGTGTAAGAGTTGAATTTGAACCCTGGTCCAATATGCACCTGGCATGTGTCTGAGTCTCATATCCTTCTGAGCTTATGCTTAAAAGCTGACACTGTTATTTATTATTCACTATGATAAATGTATTTTTATTATTTTATATAACCCCTTAAGAGAAAAATGTTATATTTATGGCATAACCTTTCTTCTATAATACTGTTTCCTGTTTTTGTACCCAGCTGGATCATAATATATATATATATACTGTATATATATATATATATATATATATATATATATATATATATATACTGTGTATATATATATATATATATATATATATATATATATATATATATATATATATATATATATATATATATATATATATATACTGTGTATATATATATATATATATATATATATATATATATATATATGCCATTGTTCTTTTCTCTTCTTTGTGAAATTCACACAACTCCTAAAATAAGAATAAAAATAATACATTTCAAATGTCATGTACATCCTAAGCAAACAGGACTATCAATCAAATTGTGGTCATCTAAGGTATCAACATCTGCCATGTCTTGTTAGCATCTAGGTGTAACCAATCATGTTAAAAGGTTTCTGAATTTGTAATGCATTAATTTTAAAGAATAGTGACCTAATCAATGGATTGTATAAATAGAGCGCAGAGGACACTTTTTTTTTGCAGAAACACTGATATGATGCTTTTTGCCTCTTCGGAGATTTAGATAAAGAATAACGATTGATGCTTTATCCGGCCTGTGTTGTACTGCTTAAATCGGGGCATTCCAGTGAGGGGGGTGTCTGTATTCATAATTTTCTTCCACAGTTTCTGGCGCCTTAACGTGGGGCTCCGAGGTTCACCTGGTGAGGGGACCCACTTGGACCTGGAACCTCAAGAAGAAGAGGCCGGAAAATAGTTAGCTTCTGGTGGGACCAGATCTGGCAAACTTTAGGACTGGACCGTTCTGCACTGCTGGGACCCAAGATACAGGGACGACGGAGTCCGCGTTGAGGAGATTCGAACCCACAGTCAAGTAGGAGAAAGTTCAATGTATATATTATTTAAAGTTTATGATAGGGGTTTTTTCTCTATCGGTTGTGCACAAGGGGGGAGTAAAATAAATACTTAAAAAAAAACTAAACTCAGCTGAGTAAAAGAAGAATCCAGGCTCCTATTGGTGGTTAGATAGGACCGGTATCGCATTCAATCCCATGTCGGTTGTCAGATAGGAGTAAAGATCAGAGTTCCTGGAATATATATACAGTAATCCCTCGCTATATCGCGCTTCGACTTTCGCGGCTTCACTCTATCGCGGATTTTATATGTAAGCATATCTAAATATATAACGTGGATTTTTCGCTGCTTCGCGGGTTTCTGCTTGGACAATGGGTGTTATTACTTCTGGGACATGCTTCCTCATTTGGTTTGCCCAGTTGATTTCATACAAGGGACACTATTGGCGGATGGCTGAGAAGCCAGTTAAGTTCCTGTGTGCTGATTGGCTCAGAGACGGAGTGCCAAATTCGATTTCGCTGCATTAACCAGGAAGTCTGGTCTCGCTCATTCAGCATCAACGTGTTTTGCTCTGTAAAGAGTTAACTTTTGTGCTCTTTTGTGTTTATCTTTGTGCATAGTCAAGTCCTTCGTTATGGCTCCAAAACAATCTGCTCCTGCTACTGCTTCAGAGGCGTGCTCAAGCGCCAACATAAGATGCTAAAAGGTTAAAGTTTTAGATATGTTGAAGGAAGGGAACAGCTACGCTGTAGGACACCATTACGGCATCAATGCCTTTTTATTTAAAAAGGAGGAAAAGAATATAAGATCTACGGCTGCAGTGTCCTTTAACCAGGGCGCAAAACGAGTTGTAAGTGGATGTAATAAGGCAGTAGTCTGGATGGAATCTGCTTTAGGGATATTGGATTGAAGACTGCTGGAAGAAGAACAACGGCGGTGCTACACAGTCGCCTGAAGAGGATCCTTTAGAAGAGCTGTAACGCTCTCCTTTGTTGTGCAGTAAAATTAAACTCATCGTTATCGGACAAGTCGTCGTGTCATTGTTGGTGAGTAACAATAATTAATTTTCTACGTACAGTACTTAGTACATGTACGTACATTTAGTGTCACTGTACAGACATTTTACTGTACACAATTTTTCTTGCATTGTATGTATTTATTGCTGGTGGCCTGTCTATCGTAATGGCTGTAACATAACATGTAACATGTGGTATCGGAGACGCTTGATATCTTATCTATAATATTTACGTTTTACTGTATGTAAACTGTGTTTACATACATAATTTCAACGAATCTTACCTAATATCTAAGAGAATACAAAGGGTTTATCTGTATAACTGTGTGGGAAATGTTTATAAGAGTGTGGGAGAGTTTATAAGAGCTTAAAATATATTAAAATAACCATATAAACATATAGTTTTTACTTCGTGGATTTTCACCTTTCGCGGGGGGGTTCTGGAACATAACCCCTGCGATAGGTGAGGGATGACTGTGTGTGTATATATATATATATATATATATATATATATATATATATATATATATATATATATATATATATTTTTTTTTTTTTAATTTTTCCCTTTTTTTGCCTTTTATTCTATGTGTGTAACTATTTTTTCTTTTATTCTTGTGTGGATTATTTGCTTTTAACTTTTACTAAATAATTTTAAAACTAACTTTTGGACTCTGAGATATCTTTCGACATGTGTTTTACCCGTGCTTGACCACACCTTATATTTTGGCAGTTACAATGTTATTTTTGTGTTTACGCGATTCTGTCTGTTAGTCACATGACTGCTCCATCACATTAATGATGTAGTATTTGTTATGTATAAATATGGTTGAGTTCATATACAGTATTACAAATGTGCGTGTGGGAGGCAGCACAGGGGTCTAACACACATTGAAATGTGGGTACAGGGGCTAATCAGGTGTGCTAATGCCTTTTCTCCCATTCTTACAGTAGCAGTAAAATCTAGTCCTGTTCTTCTTCTGGCTTCAGACCATGCCCCCTGATGATCTCACATCCACTTTCCCTCCAGATGACCCGCCTCTTCTTTTCCCTCAACTATTAAAACCCGCCACCTTTGCTCTGCAGACAGTCCTTGTTGGTGACTCCGTCTTGGCAGACTACTTCGGCGGAGTATCGCGCAGCTCTTTTTTGTACCAAATCCTACAATATACAGGGGGGAACCCCCAAATGTTTTTCTCTGTGTTTGTCTCTCTTTACAACAGAGTTATCCTTTCTTGGATAACGAAAGTAATTTTTTTGGTTGTCGGTAGCTTAGCTTTCAAAAAATAAGTAAAGATTTTTGTTACACTTTTTTGACTTCACTGGTCAACAAGCATTTTGCTACTGGGATTCTTCATCTTTACTTTAGCAAATTTCACATGCTGACTCCAAATCTGAAAACCGTTTTCATCCAGAATGTCCCGTTTTTTTAGTTATGGTGTTCCAGGTCTTAGACAACTAGGGTGACTGGACAGCAAAGGCAATGCGTTTCAGCATTGAAGAAATAAGTTTGATCTCAAGTAAAGTGAAGCCAAAATTAAGAAAGGTGTTTTTGTTGGCCCTGAAATTCGTGAACTGATGCTTGACGATGAGTTCAAAAGGAAACTGATGCCAACTGAATCAGCACCCTCATTCGTGCGGGTTGTCCAGAATTTTCTTGACTGTTACAGAGCAGAGAATTATACTGAGCTTGTGGAGAACCTGCTGAAAGTATATTAGCTTACGGGAGCCAGAATGTCACTGAAGACGCATTTTTTACATTCTCATCTCGACTTTTTTCCACCAAATCTAAGTGATGTCAGAGATGAGCACAGGGAAAGATTTCATCAAGATATAAAGGAGATATTGGGGAAAATTCACTCCGAGCATGATGGGTGACTACTTTTGGTTCTTGCAAAGAGAGACGGATGTGCAGTGCAAGCGCAAAAGCAAGGGCCTCCAACATTTTTGGGCACACTGACCTCCCTTTTATATTGAGATAAATTGACATAAATATACTTTAACGTGTCTCTGGTATCGTCTTCTGGTTTGTTTTCAGAATACACACAGCAAAACAATTTTATTGATATTCAAAAAGTGTCAAAGCGTCAATGATATGTGTTTCAAAAACCTGACATGCTAGCTTAATTTCATATATGAAATCAGTGTAAAAAACTTAATAAAGAGCTGCTCTGAAGTTCCCAGAAGCAAACAAAAAATATTTTTTTGTAGACCAGTGCTTTGGGTTCATTACAAACATCTTTTTGGGTCTTAACCTGGTGTTCAGTTTACTTTGCCTTTATGGTTTTTCGACCTTTGTCTATCTGACTTTATTTTCTTGAGCCTTGCCGATCATCTCCCTGCTCCCTCCTGTTCTCAGAATTACGGTCATATACCAGAGCGCACGCACAACAGTTACATCTTTCCATTGACTATTTTCACTAAGAGAGTGAGAGCGGTTGGGAGCAAGCACTCTTAGTGAGCTGCCGCACCCACCACACGACGAACCACCTGGATCGGGACCAGAGTGCAGCAGGTGACACCTCAGTGTCAAGTTTTTTACAGTGGCTGGAGAGATAATCCTGCCACCAACCCCTACGTCTTCCCTGTAAGTTGGAGGACCTGCTTGCAGGGCTGGATGCAGATTAACGTCATACCGAGAACGAAGCAACTGCAGGTTGAGAGCCTTGCCCAAGGTCCCAATGGAGTAGAGTCACTTCAGGGGTTTACGGGATTCGAACCGGCAACCTTCTAATTGCCGGTGCAGATCCCTAGCCTCCAAGCCACCACTCTAAGAACTGAGTAAGAATTCTAAATAATGTATTGAAAGGAGGATTGTACCTCTCTGCAGCTTGAAATACACAAGATCCATTTAAAAAAAACAAACTCAAATCCACCTAATTGTGTGTTTTGTACACATGAGTGAATTTGGTTTAGTGATCTTGTAATGCAAGACTTTATTGTGTTATTCTTTTTCACTATTGCAGTAAATAAAAGAATTGCAAAAAAGGGGTTGCTTCTACATTGCAGAATTCTTTTAGAACTGTCATACCATCATAAGAAATGCTTTTTTAATCTGAAACATTTGACTTCATTTTTATATTTTTTGTCTTAATTTTAAATAATTCAGCACCCTTTCCATTTCATACATTGCTGAACCAGTCTAATTCTAGTCACACGTTTGGTGGACCAGAACGATTTGTCACAAACATGTGCATGGGAAGCAACTAAAAGGGCCTGAATAATGGTAGTTCCACACCAGACCAGGGGGTGGCAAGGTGCACTGACTTTCTCTCTTGATCCACTGCAGACCTTCCACAGGAAATCCCACATGGTTCCGGCGCTTGTGAAGACGTCACTTCCGGTCCCAGCGGCAACAATGTCACTTCTGTTTTCCAGCACCAAAATGATGACACCTCTTCCGGCCCCGACGCCAATGAAGATGTTACTTCCAGTCTTAGTATTTAAAGCTATCATCTTTACACCTCTCAATCAGTTCTGTTTTGGACTTTGTCCCAAGTACAACTCGACTCCCATCTATCATTTGATACACATGTCCATCACCTTTGTAAAATTGCATTCCTTCATCTCTGAAACATAGCCAAACTCCATCCCTGCCTCTCCCTCTGTGATGCTGAAAAGCTGGTTCATGCCTTTGCCTCCTCCAGGATGGACTATTGTAATGCACTCCTCATCGGGATCTCCAACAAGAGCCTTCAAAAGCTCCAACAAATTCAAAATAGTGCTGCAAGGATCCTGATGAGGGTGCGGAAATATGAATACATCTCACCAATCCTTCTGTCACTTCATTGGCTCCTTATCCACCTCCATATCGAATACAATACATTTACTCATCAGTGTATCCATGGAAATGCTCCACAATATCTTAAGGAACTCCTTATACTACAATTCACTACAAGAAACCTCCGTTTTACAAATACCTACCGCCAAACTTCGTACAATGGGTGACTGAGCCTTTGTAGTCGCTGCTCCACAGCTCTGGAATGGCCTACCAGAGAGCCTGAGAACACAGCAGATTGTGGGCTGTTTTACAAAACAGCTACAGACTTTTCTATTTAGGAAAGCTTATTAACAAGAGTGCTATAATTATTGTTGTTTAATCTCTGTTTTTATCTTGCTTTGCCTTTGTTTAATAAACATTTTATGTTGCACTTTGAGATTTACTGCTAATGTAAAGTGCCCTATAAATAAAATGCATCATTATTATTATTATAACAAAAGATACCCATTTGCAGCCAGGGCATATTATACGGGTGGCTGCCCCAAACTTTTGGTGTCTCCTGTGTATTCTTGACACAGTATCCTGGAATGATTGCATAAAAGTCAGGAGCCAATCCTGGATGGCACCAGTTCACTGCTGGGCACAGTCACGAACACAACAAGCAAACTGGCACCTCGAAATATGGTGCCAGTTAAATTCATGTGCTTAACTTAATGAAAAAGGATCACACAGACTTGGGGAATGTACAGTACTAACACCACCCAGACAGCAACCCGCATCCAAGCTGGGATTCAAGCTCACCTAGGAAGAACTGTGTCATCAGTTATTATCAATGCCTGGTTTTTAAAGTAGACAAATTCTTCTTTCATGTTGTCCTCAGGTCTTTTTGGTCATTAAATTTGACAGTAATGGTTTGGATTTGTTGATTAGTGGCTCAGAAGAGTGAACCTCAGTCATTGAAGAGGGGAGGACAGGAGGACACGGATATGATTCTTGTACTTCCTCCGCTCTGAAGATCTCTCAGATTTCTCCTCAGCTAACTTGTCAGTAGCTACTAGTCTGGAATCAAGAAAACTTAGGTTGCTTCTTGCTTTCTTTCTGAATCGATTAAAATGTGAATGTTTTAGCCCATCCTGTTCTCAAATTATGTATGTGACGGCTATAAAGATAGAGAAAGTAAATAGAGTTGAAATCAACTCTAGTGCTGCTGCTTTGCAGTAAGGAGACTGTGGAAGATTGTGGGTTCGCTTCCTGGTTCCTCCCTGTGTGGATAGCGCTTTGAGAACTGAGAAAAGCGCTATATAAATGTAATAAATTATTAAAATGCTGTAAATCAATTTAGACAGACAAAATTACAAATATATAACAAAATACTGCATTTCTTTCAAATGGACAAGCTCAGTTATGGGATGCACTCTGGACATCCTGGAGGTCGTAGCAGAGGAAAGAATGAAGACAAGACTGAGTGCCATTATGAACAATGGTGCACATTCTCTCTGTGACACACCAACACTGGGGACTTTCAGCTAAGCAATCATTCAGCAGAAGTGAGTCAAGAAACACGACGGGGGCTTCATTACACCAACAGCAATACATCCGTACAGTGTCTCACTGGGACTGGGACTGTCAAGTCAGAAGTTTTCTTTCTTTTTAATTTTCGTGCTTTGTAGTCATTCTGATTTGTGTTCAGACCATAATGTGTATGAGTAATATATATATTTTTATCTATTTATGAATTTATTTATTTAAAGAGCTTCTGTAAAAAGTCAAATTTCCCCGTGAGGATAAATAAAATTCTACCTATGTATTATATAGTGCTTTTCATATCTTATTACTGATCTCTGAACCAATGGTACTTTTAGTATTATAGTACCTTTCCAATCTATCTATATAGTAACGTGCCATAACTATCTATCTATTATATACTGCCTTTTACCATCTAATACCTAGAAGTACTTGCTACCATTAATAATATTTTTTTTTCTGTGGCACCCAGTACAATACCATTCTTAAATGTTTTAAAAAGTAAAAATGTAGATCAGAAGTAATAAAAACAATATGCATTAAATTAATGCATACATACAGTTTAAAACAAAACCAAAATAGAGATTATATGCTAAGATCCATGAATAGAATAGATAGTCATTATAATATACTACAAGTTAGCGGAGTGGTAGCTCTGAGGCTAATGATCTGTGCTGGTATTTGGAAGGTTGCTGGTTCAAATCCATTTACTGCGAGAAGGGATCCTACTCTGTTAGAGCCTGGAGCAAAGCCCTTAACCTGAAAAGTGCTCCAGGAGTTCTGTACAATGGCTGCCCCTGTGCTCTGTCCTCCAAATGTCATTTGAAAAGACCATTTCCCATTGGGGATTAATACCCTATACCAAATACTATATGTGATGATAATGCTCAAAACAAACAGCAGCGGTTTGTTCCACACGCATGGACCAATGGAGCAGAAGGGTCAGTCACTCAAGGCAGAGTGATTTGTCCATTGGGCAACCAAAGAATTAGTGAATGTTGACTGGAGGGAAGTGAAAGAAGTGCACAAGATATTCATATATATTCATAACATATTATTCTATGTTAATTAGTGTTCCCTAATTCTATTTTCTTATTTATTTGGTCTTTTTTTCTCTTTCTTCATCATGTAAAACACTTTGAGCTACATAATTTATATGAAAATGTGCTATAGAAATAAATGTTGTTGTTGTTTTACATCTATCTATCTATCTATAAAATAGTGCCTTTTATATCTTACTAGTAAAATACCCGCGCTTCACAGCGGAGAAGTAGAGTGTTAAAGAGGTTATGAAAAAGAATAGGAAACATTTTAAAAATAACATAACATGATTGTCAATGTAATTGTGTTGTCATTGTTATGAGTTTTGCTGTCATATATATATACATATATATATACATACACAGACACACATAAACATATATAAACATATATATATATATACATATATATACATATCTACATATACAATATCTACATATACACATATATACACACACATATATATATATATATATATATATACAGATACACATACACATATATATACATATATATATACACATATCAATATATATATACCCATACATATACACACATACACACACACATACACATATACATATATACATATACACATACATACATACACATACATATATATATACACACATAGATACATACATACATATATATATATATATATACACACACACAGACACATATTTATATACATATATATATTTACATATCTACACATATATATACATATCTACATATTTATATATATATATACATATCTCCATATATATATATATATTTCAAAATCCCCACGCTTTGCAGCGGCGAAGTACTGGTTTTAAATTTTTATTAAGAAGAAAAGAAAACCTTTTTAAACTGAGGGAAAATATACCAATAACAATTTGTTAAGGATCTGTTTTTTTGTGAAGCTGTCTTTACACAGCTTCTCTGCTGTTTTATAAACGAACGCCATATAAGTCCGTCCTTTCTGCTTGCTTCGCGGTTCTGTAGTGGTTTATTGTCCGTCTATTATGATGAACGCCATATAAGGCCATCCTTTTTCCTTGCTTTGCCAAAGAAGCAGCCTTTTTATTTAATGCGCGGGTTCTCTGTTGTTTCATTGTTTGTTTATTACGATTGTTATAGTTGTCTTTGTATACCACGTTGTCAGTTGAGCACTCCAGTTGGAATATGACCAAGCCGTGGAAGCTTACTGTTGAGAATGCAACGTATAGTTGTACAGGAGAAAAATGCCAATCTTTTGTAGGTCTATGAACTTAATTTATGCCTGTATGCGTCAGTCGCTTCATATTCTTTTCGTACCTTATCAATTGTGTAATGTGTTTTTTGAACAGGTTTGATTCATCGAAGTGATCACTCGTGCTGTGTTCAGTCAGTCACTCGCTCGCTTCTTATTGTTTCGCTGCCTTCTCAATTGTGTAATGAATGTTTTCTTCAGCGCTCTTTGTGGCTGTTCCTTGTTTTCAGTTCACGTGATTACGTAGGAGGCGTGATGACGTGATATGCAACTCCGCCTCCCACGGCCATCGAGCTGCACTCCATTACAGTATATGGACAAAAAAGAGGTTCCAGTTATGACCATTACGTGTACAATTTCGAAATGAAACCTGCCTAACTTTTGTAAGTAAGCTGTAAGGAATGAGCCTGCCAAATTTCAGCCTTTCACCTACACGGGAAGGTGGAGAATTAGTGATGAGTGAGTGAGTGAGTGAGTGAGTGAGTGAGTGAGTGAGTGAGTGAGTGAGTGAGTGAGTGAGTGAGTGAGTGAGTGAGTGAGTCAGTCAGTCAGTCAGTCAGTCAGTGAGGGCTTTGCCTTTTATTAGTATAGATTGATCTCTAAACAGATGATACTTTTGTTATAGTACCCTCCAATTCAAACTACTGTATATAATAACGTGCATTATCTACCTATTGATCTATTTATCTACAGCACCTATTATATAGTGCTTTACATATCTTATTATTGATCTCTGAACGTTTGGTACTTGTAATTATAGTACCATTCCAATCTATCTACTGTATATAATAATGTGCTATATCTATTTATCTATTATATACTGCCTTGTACATCTATCTATCTATCTATCTATCTATCTATCTATCTATCTATCTATCTATCTATCTATTATATAGTGCCTTTCACATCTATCTATCTATCTATCTATCTATCTATCTATCTATCTATCTATCTATCTATCTATCTATCTATCTATCTATCTATCTATCTATCTATCTATCTATCTATAGTGCCTTTCTCATCTATCTATCTACACTGTAGTGTACAGCGGTTCACTTTTTTAGGTATATGACATCTGACTAATAAAGCTGGAAGCTGGACTGAAACACAGGGTACTGGATCTGTGTATAATCATGTTACCCATAAGGCTTTTTTTCAATATTTACAACTCATTTTATAAATATTATGAATATTAACTGGTTCTTGACCATCCCTAAAACCTGTTACAAATTTTTTAGCTTTTTTAATAATCTGATCATGACGGCATTTTTACTGCACATCAAATAGATTGCACTATTGAGAGTAACTACAATAAAGGTGATGAATACAGGAGGGAACGTTCCTAACTTAGTGATAGTCATGTACTGATTACACAGTGATGTGCACCGAAGCAGTCACTGCCCAACTGATGATTATAAAGATAATTAATTATATTTATAGAGCACCTTTCTAGATAGTCAAAGCACTTTACATAGATGTGGGGAGCCAATTCAGCCACCACCAATGTGCAGCCTCTACTGTTATTCCGGCAGTACGTTTACCACTCAGATAGTCCCCGGCAACTGCAGGAACCTTGCAAGTACAGAAGTGATGGCCATCTCAGCCAACTGCTCTCCTGGCTACGTACAAAATCTGATTTACTGAGATTAAAACACAATCGTTACCACAATAATTATCAAAGGTAGCAAGCGTAAAACTTCACAAAAATTTGTCTTAACAAACTATTTATACTAATTGTCTGAATTCAAAATTATTCTTTATATTATTTAGGATAAGGTACTTTTTCACCAATTTCCCATACCCAGTTTTCCCAAAACAAATCCGACTAAACTGCTATTAAGGCAAGCTGCCCACTGTTACGATGATTCTGTGTACTTTAATATTTCCTGAGCACCTATTTTAGCTTTTTTTATTAGTTATTAATAAAAATAATGGCGCCTGTTCTGTTCTGTTGCTGTTTTGTTTTTTTATGGGTAGTGCTATGTCGAACTATCATTATTATGATGCACATTATGATGCAATGTCTGTTGCTACAAAGCACAATCTCTCTCTGGAAATACCGAAATTAAGGTAACGAATGCGACAATATGAAAAGCATTAGAAACATTATTATCTCAGTCTGCATAACTCCTCAAAAAAAAAAAAAACCTTACATGTACGTACATTTGGCTCTTATACTTTAGATTCCATGGTTCTGATTCTTTGCTTGATAGTAGCAATGGGTCATAGGACAGATCTCTGCTTGCGACTCCAGCTTTGATTTACGTTTCTTCTCCCAGTTACCCATATTTCTCAATCCACCTGGGCATAATATCCACATCTTCCTCTTTCTCATTAAAATTTTGAAAATCATGGTAACCACGAACCCTACACAAGAAATAAGTTGCATTTCTAGGGTTTTAAGATAATAGTTTGAATGTTCCTCAGATGCTGATTGCAGAAAAACCTGTTTTTTATATATTTTTTTCATATTTAGACATTTCTCTCTATTATAATAAAAAAATTCTGGGACGTGACTTTTCCAGACAGACACTTTCACGTCACATCGAGACGAGACTTGCCAAGACAAGCCAAGAGATTTAACTGGGCCGGAAATAAAAGACAAAGAGTAGATGACAAAGTAGAACGTCGTAAAGAATTCAAAAACGTTGGCGCGATACACATGCAGAGCAAGTTAAAGATAATGAAAGTACGAAAGTCTCAAAAATGATAGTAAAGATCGCATTAGTGCAAACAATCGTCTAATTCGTGATGCCATCAGGGAGTGGCAGAGACGCAAAGTGGCTGGCACGTAGTGGAGGCCTGGGGGGTTGGCTAGCAAAACGAGCAGTATATTTATATTTATATATTTAGTATAAATATAGTATATTTATATTTATATATTTATTTCTTCCCTAGGACAATCAAATCTTCTTTTTCTCAGTTTACATTACAGCTGAGTGGTTGGTTGTGTGGTGGGTGTGCAACTTCCTCCTCCATGTATAACTGAGAATTAATTTTGGAACTGATGAATCAATGATAAAAAAGAAGAATTTTTCATAATGAAGTACACCCATGAAATACATAGAGGGGTGTTAAGTACTCTATAAACCCACTTCCTACAGGACTACCATCAATCTTCTTATATAATACGCTACCGTGGCTGTTCGTTTGTCTGTCCAGGATTTTAAATCATCTGTAGCTTGCAAACCATTTGACCTATTAACCTACGTGACGTCTACTATCCGCTTTTGGGGTGATGATTGACCTCCAAGATTATTCCTCTTTTTATTTTTATTTTATTATATGTAGAATCAACTCTCGGCTGCAACTGTAAGCACACAGCCAAGATATCAAAGGAGTGGCTTGAAGACAACTCTGTGAATGTCCTTGAGTGGCCCAGCCAGAGCCCAGACTTGAATCCGATTGAACATCTCTGGAGAGATCTTAAAATGGCTGTGCACCGACGCTTCCCATCCAACCTGATGGAGCTTGAGAGGTGCTGCAAAAAGGAATGGGTGAAACTGGCCAAGGACAGGTGTACCAAGCTTGTGGCATCATATTCAAAAAGACTTGAGGCTGTAATTGCTGACAAAGGTGCATCGACAAAGTATTGAGCAAAGGCTGTGAATACTTATGTACATGGGATTTCTCAGTTTTTTAATTTTTAATAAATTTGCAAAAAACCTCAAGTAAACTTTTTTCACGTTGTCATTATGGGGTGTTGTGTGTAGAATTCTGAGGAAAAAAATGAATTCATTTTGGAATAAGGCTGTAACATAACAAAATGTGGAAAAAGTGATGTGCTGTGAATACTTACAAGATTTACACTGTAAATCTTATAAGGGAGTTTTGTAAATAACAGGTGGCAGAAATCAGTAGAGATCTTTATATATGGGCTTTCCATAAGCACAGTCAAGGACGTTAACTAAGGTCAATACACCAGACATTAGATCATTTACAAAAATGTAAAAGGCTATACAAAAATCACAGTCATAAAAAAAAGTAAATTCAGAACTTGAACCATTTTCTAAAAACGTTTGACAGCCTGAGGGAAAATGCCTTGCAAGGTGGTGCATTTAATTAGCTAAAGTTTGGATGCTGTTTCCTGCGTGTGGCCATGTTTGATGACATCATGTATCACACAAAATGCACATTACATGTCTAGCAGTGAGTAGATTACATTAGATTAGATTAGATAAACTTTATTAACCCCATGGGAAAATTCAAAATGCCACGGGGAATTCAAATTTAGTAGTGGCTGAAGTTTGAAAATGGCAGTGCCCATGAAAATAAACACAGAAAATGGTAATGCCTATGAGGAGATAACATCACCAAAAATACATTAAAAATATAAACAATGAAAAATGTAAACAAAATAAACATTTATAGTACATTCCTAATTCTAAAGAAATGTTAGAAAACAAATGTTCCTGACAAAACCACCATCCTCTCTGTGTATGTGGAGTGCTCCATGTGTTCACTTAACTTATTTGTTGTGAAGAAACAGCACTGACGCCACTTTTCCAAGGTTCTCTACTACAACAAAGCTAAAGTGACACCAGCAATATCAAAGAATTTTTCATTTCGGCTACTCCTGTTAGGAGTTGCTACAGCGGATCATCTTCTTCCATATCTTCCTGTCCTCTCCATCTTGCTCACACCCATCACCTGCATGTCCTCTCTTACCACATCCATAAACCTTCTCTTAGGCCTTACTCTTTTGCTCTTCCCTGGCAGCACTATCCTTAACATCCTTCTCCCAATATACTCAGCATCTCTCCTCTGCACATGTCCAAACCAACACAACCTAGCCTCTCTGACTTTGTCTCCAAACCGTCCAATTTGAGTGGACCCTCTAATCTCCTCATTTCTAATCCTGTCCATCCTCGTCACACTCAATGCAAATCTTAGCATCTTTAACTCTGCCACCTCCAGCTCTGTCTCCTGCTTTCTGGTCAGTGCCACCGTCTCCAACTCATTTAACATAGCTGGTCTCACTACCATCCTGTAGACCTTCCCTTTCACTCTTGTGCATATGGATGCGGTCTGTCACAAATCACTCCTGACACTCTTCTCCACCCATTCCACCCTGCTGCACTCTCTTTTTCACCTTCTCTTCCACAATCCCCGTTACTCTGTACTGTTGATCCCAAGTATTTAAACTCATCCACCTTCGCCAACTCTACTCCCTGCATCCTCACCATTCCACTGACCTCCCTCTCATTTACACACATGTATTCTGTCTTGTTCCTTCTGACATTCATTCCTCTCCTCTCTAGAGCATATCTCCACCTCTCCAGGGTCTCCGCAACCTGCTTCCTACTATCGCTACAGATCACAACGTTATCAGCAAACATCATAGTCCACGGGGACTCCTGTCTAATCTCGTCTGTCAACCTGTCCATCACCATTGCAAATAAGAAAGGGTTCAGAGCCGATCCCTGATGTAATCCCACCTCCAATTTGAATACATCCGTCACTCCTACCACAGATCTCGCCACTGGTCGCACTTCCCTCGTACATATCCTGTACAACTCTTACGTACTTCTCTGCCATTCCCAACATTACCACAGCTCCTCTCGAGGCACCCTGTCATATGCTTTCTCCAGGTCCACAAAGACGCAATGCAACTCCTTCTGGCCTTCTCTATACTTCTCCAAACATTGCATCTGTGGTGCTCTTTTCTGGCATGAAACCATACTGCTGCTCACTAATCATCACCTCCCTTCTTAACCTAGCTTTCACTACTCTTTTCCATAACTTCATGCTGTGGCTCATCAATTTTATCAATTTTTAGGAACCACACCTGACATATCTACTTAATGTACTTAATATACTATATATATATATATATATATATATATATATATATATATATATATACTCATGAATTCCATTTAGAAACCTCCTTAGCACAATGTGCACTTGTGTGAGGGGAGAACTGGAGGCACCCACAGCAAAGCCCGTAGCCCACTGGGAGAATAGCAAACTAAAGATAAACAATAACATGCCATGGAATTTGAACCCAGGACACTGGATATGTGTGTATAGTATATGAGTTGGATACATGGCTATTTAAAAAATATCTGCTTCATCTTCAGACGAGCTGACGTGTTGCTAAATTCCTTGGAAAAACTGCAATTAGATTCTCTGTTTTAACTACAACATACATAAGAACATTACAACAATGCCCAACAACAGACTATCTTACCAACAACAATGTTACAGTAGTCTCAAGAAAATAGCTCAAAACTGCAGGATCCATCAAAACATTGATATACAAAATGGTATTGCAGTGACATCAATAAAAGGAATTTGGAGGTGGAGATGGACAACACTCACCTGTGAGATGTACAGGAGAGAAAGAGAGACAAAAGAAGGATTGTGCTGTGTGAAAAGGAGCCGGTAAAAGGTGCACTGTTCAATACAAGTACCTCTTTTGAACCCAGGGGCTTGTATCTTTGAAGCTGGAGGGGGGTTGGGGCTTGGTGGCGCCCTCTAGTGATCACAATACAAATTAAATACATGGAATGCATGTTTATGGCTAGGGACCAATCATGACCCTGATGTTCTTGTTGAAGTCATTTTAAAATAATAGCTGGTACCCACTGTATCAATTCTCTTCATATGATGGCAAGTCAATTATTATCCACACTTTGGTGATCATTTTGTTAAGGCTGACTGTAGAGCTTTCCCTACACATATGTGGAGATACTGCATGTCTGTGGTAACATTGATTAGTCTTGCTGTTTTCTAGGAATTAAAAATTCCTAGATAATACAACATCTGGAGACAACCATGTGTGAATCTGCCTTAAAAGTGGGCGGACACATTTAGAGAGTACTACAAGTCCTTATATTCTACTCAGTTTAATGAAGATAAGACACAATTTAATGAGTTTCTTTATTCATTAGAGATACCACAGCTAGATACCCTCAGTGCTGCGGAACTGGATAAACCTCTGACACTTTCAGAACTACTAGATGCTATAAAGTCACTTCAAAATGGGAAAGCAGCTGGCCCTGATGTCTGCCCAGTGGAATCTTATAAAAAATTCTCAAATAAGTTAGCTCCACTATTATTAGCAACGATTATAGAAGCAAAAGACAAAAAAAATTCTACCTCAAACTTATCGCCAAGCATTAATTACAATTTTTCCTAAGAAGAACAAGGACCTACTACAATGTGCATCATACACACCAATCTCTCTTCTGAACAGTGATGTTAAGATACTCCCCAAAGTTCCAGCCAGAAGGATTGAGAAAGTATTCCTTCTGCAATATCACAAGATCAATCAGGATTTATTAAAGGCAGACACTTAACGTCTAACCTTCGATGTTTGTTTAATGTAATTTATTCACCCATTATATCTAACACCCCAGAAATCCTATTATCTCTAGATGCAGAAAAATCATTTTATATGGTTGAATGGGACTACCTATTCACCATTTCACAAATTTGGGTTCGAGCTAAATATATGTGCATTGGTCAAACTACTTTATACCAGTTCAGAAGCCGCAGTTCATATTAACAACATTATATCAGATAACTTCAAACTAGAACATGGTACTCGACAAGGATGCCCCGTATCACCTTTGCTCTTTGCAATCGGTACTGAACCATTAGCTATATACTTTTGAAATGCATCAGAGATAAAGGGGATTTTCAGAGAAGGACTTGAACAGAAAATAACACTATATGCAGATGATATGAGACTGTATGTATCGGACCCACAAATTCTGTGTTAGCAATCCTAAAAGCATTAGCAGATTTTCAAAAGATATCCGGACTTAAAATCAATTTGAATAAAAGTGCGCTTTTTCCAGTCTCTAGCATGTAATATGGGACTGGACACCTTCCCATTTATCTTAGCAGATCAATTTAAATATCATGGGGTAAATATTTCAAGTAAATATAAAGCTCTTTTTCGACAAGATTTTGCTGTCTGCATAGAAAAAATAAAACATGATGTGACTAGATGGTCTACCCTTCACCTTAGGTTAGCAGGCAGAATCAACATTGTTAAGATGACCATCCTTCCCAAGCTGCTCTTCCTATGTCGAACTATACCCCATATACATGAACAAATCATTTTTAAAAAAATTAGACTCAATCATAACTTCAATTATTTGGAAATCAAAACATCCACGCATCCAAAGGGCGACTCTACAATGGCCTAAAGCAGAAAGGGGCATGGCACTACCTCAGTTTCAATTTTATTATTGGCCGGCAAATATACAAGCTATAAAAACCTGGACAAAAAACTAATGAATATCCACAAGCCAGGTCTGCAACAGAAATAAAATCTTACCGTACTTCTTTATATTCCCTCCTCTGCGCACACAGTTAATACAAACTACCGTCATTACACTAAAAATCCAATTACCCTTCATTCTCTCAGAATATGGAACCAATGTAGGAAGCACTTTAAGACAGAAAAGCTTTTATCTGTTGCACCTCTACATAACAACCACCTTTTTCCACCCTCTCAAACATATACACTAATCAATGTCTGGAAAATGTTCAAAATTAAAACACTTTAAGACATGTACATAGATAATGTCTTAGCATCCTACGAACAATTATGCTTCAAATACAACTTCTCATCAACACAACTCCTCCACTACTTTCAAGCTAGACACTTTGCTAAACAGAACCTGCCCAATTTTCTTTACCTTCCGCCTTATTCTGTTCCAGAAGAATTATTGATCAGTCTTGAAGACTTGGATAGCATCTCTACAATTTATAAAAATATTTTAAAGTTTCTTCCTTTCAAAGACCCCAGAGGACATTGGGGAAAGGATCTGTTACTTAATATTTCAGAAAAGGAGTAGAAGGCAGCCATGCACAGAAAACACTCAAGCTCCATATGTGCAAAGCATTTGGTCATTCAACTTAAAATCTTTTATCAAGCGCATTTATCTCGTTTAAAATTGTTCAAAATGTTTTCAGGACATGATTCAACCTGTGAACATTGCAATCAAGCTTCAGCCTCACTGGGCCATATGTTCTGGGCGTGTACCAAATTAACATAATTTTGGACAAAAATCTTTGCATGTGTATCAGACAGCCTTGATTCCACAGTCATTCCTAACCCATTAATAGCTGTGTTTGGTGGGCTCCCAGAAGGGTTTAAAGTGGAGAAGGACAAACAAACTGTAATTTCCTTTACCACACTACTAGAATGTAGACTTATCTTGCTCAACTGCAAGAATCCCACCCAACCACTCTTAAGTGTTAGTGGGTAATCTTCTTCTGCTTAAACTGTAAAGGCTCAGCTCTTTTAATCTTTCCTCATAACTCATCCCCTGTAGCCCTGAATCAGCCTAGTCGCTCTTCTCTGGACCTTCTCTTGTGCTGCTATGTCCTTTTTGTAGCCTGGAGACCCAAACTGCCCCCAGTACTCCAGATGAGGCCTCACCAGTGTGTTATAAAGCTGGAGTAGAACATCCTGTGACTTGTACTCCACACATCAAGGCGCTATATAACCTGACATTCTGTTAGCCTTCTTAATGGCTTCTGAACACTGTCTGGAAGTCGATAGCTTAGAGTCCACTACAACTCCTAAATCCTCATAAGGTGGACTCTCGAGTTTAAGACCTCTCATTGTGTATTCAAATCTAACATTTTTACTTCCTACGTGTAATACTTTACATTTACTGACATTAAATTTCATCTGCCACAAATCTGCCCAAGCCTGTCTGCTGTCCAAGTCCTTCTGTAATGATATCACGGATTCCAAATTATCTGCTAATCCACCTATCTTGATATCATCTGCAAACTTCACCAGCTTGTTACTTATATTCCTATCCAATTCACTTATATCTATTAAAATTAGCAGCAGCCCCAGCACTGACACCTGTGGAACACCACTCTTAATCTCAGCCAATTCTGATGAGGTTCATCACTGAGTAAAACCTTTCCTGAACCATAAAAGAATCCATCAATCCATTATCCAAACCGCTATATATCCTAACTACAGGGTCACAGGGGTCTGCTGGAGCCAATCCCAGTCAAACAAGGCAGGAAACAAACCCTGGGCAGGGCGCCAGCCCACGTCAGGACACAGACACACACACACGACAATTTAGAATCGCCAATGCATCTAACCTGCATGTCTTTGGACTGTGGGAGGAAACCCACGCAGACATGGGGAGAATATGCAAACTTCATGCAGGGAGGACACGGGAAGCGAACCCGGGTCTCCTAACTGTAAGGCAGCAGTGCTACCCACTGCGCCACAGTACCGCCCACCATAAAAGAATTATAATTTTAATTGGCTAAAAGGCTTTAAAAAGTTTTTGTTTTTTTCACAAGAGATTGCTACTGAAAAAGGATGGTTGTCTACTATATACATAGGAGCAGGATATGGAAAATCTCTTATAAAAAATGGTCAGCACACACAGTGCACAGACAAAATGCCCCCAAATAAGCTGTACATAGCATGTCTGGAGTTTAAGTGTCTTAACAATCTGCATGGTGCCCTCTCTGGAGCCTGCGCCTGCCGTTCGCACTATGCTAGCTAGGATAGGCTGCAGCAACTTCCTCAACCCTGTTTAGGACTATGTGGGTTAGACAGTAACTGGCTAACAATCTGTATCCAGTTTTCATTTCATCGTTGAATATAATTTAATAGTTAATGGAGTAACAGCTCAAAACTTAAGACAGCTGCCAGAACGAACAAGAGAAGTTGCCTTGATGCAAACACGGTTTCAAGAAACTCCTTTATATAACCTTCAGTTCAGAGTTGTGGCCAGTCCAGGGCCAATCCCTGCAACACTGGACACAAGATGGGATCCAACCCTGGACTGAAAGCCACCACATCACATTATACGCTCAGGCATAACCACATTGACTCAAATGGCACTAGTTTAGAGTCAAAAATTAAGAGGTGAAAAAAAGACACACATACACACGAAGAACATGTCAATTCCTGGCAATTCTCACCTAGTCTCTGTTAGATAGATAGATAGATAGATAGATAGATAGATAGATAGATAGATAGATAGATAGATAGATAGATAGATAGATAGATAGATAGATAGATAGATAGATAGATAGATAGATAGATAGATAGATAGATACTTTATTAATCCCAAGGGGAAATTCACAAATTATTACCCTAACCCTAACCCTAAGTTATGAGCTTCAGGAATACTTCTATTCAATTCAGCATTATTATTACTTAATAATTAATCGCACAATTATCTTTGTCATCAGGTTTGTAATTATGGAGGACTATCTTAAACAATCTCAAATAAATAAACAAATACAGTCAGGCCCTTGCGATTCGCGGGTTTACAATTCGCAGATCGGTCCATTTATTTTATTATCATCGATAAATAAATTGAAATTATTTTGTGAGTTTTGTGAGTAGTAAACAGCTTACTTACCTAACCTGGGTTAACCTAGCTTAAGGGTGAATCGCGTACTTGAGGACATCAGTTGAAATTAAGGGGAAGTGCATTTAAGACTGAAGCCAGGAAGCACTTCTTTATGTAAAGGGTTGTGGGAGTCCGGAAAAAACTATCTACGTAAATATGGAGTTGAAGCAAAAACCTTGACAACCTTTAAGGAGAAGCTGTATGAGATGTTTTAGACAACTTAGCTATTAGCAAAACAAATGGGCGAGATGGACTGAGTGGTCTCCTGTTGTTTGTCAGATTTCTAATGAAAGATGTTATTCGTACAATGCTACAATGCAGCTGCCTTCAAACACAGAATGTATTCGTAAGAATACAAATGATGCTTTCACCCCGGGTAATGCGGACCCGTCTACCATTGGTGGCAGTCAAAAAGTGGACAGAAGGCGAGGGATACGCCGTTAAATGACCGAGTCTGAGAAGCAGGCTCTATGTGAATGTGACTGAGAGAAGAAGAGCCGGGCAAGAGAGGTTCAGACCCACGAAGATACTGAAGAAAGGTGTAGGATTACGCTAAAGGCAAGAGATATCAAATATTTTTAAATGTATTCTATTACCTGTCTTGGAGTAACATGGCTAGTTAATTTATAACTGATCAATTTAAATTGTTAAGTGAATTAATTTACTGTACATAAAAACAAGAAGCTCATAAACAATTATTTAGGATTTAGCAAGGGTATGTCAGGTTGCTCAACAGTGACAATCTTAATGGTTATTTGTCTGACTAACCACTACTCATTTTTTTAAATTCATTTGAATAAAGATTCTCACTGTAAGATGAACAGTATTTCTATGTACCCCATATATACGGGGTCAAAAGAAGCTGTCGCCTGGAACACCACTGCTTTTCAGGACATACACACAGTCATCATGTGTGAGGTTGGTGACACAGAAGGAAACACACAAACAGACAAAAAGAACACAAAGTTGATGGAAGAGAGCAGGGCCTAACTGTGGTAAAATGGCAACCCTTCCTATGCTGCCCTCAAAACAATCTTACAGATTGACATTTTACAAATATTACCTACCCCATAATGGACTGGCATGCTGTAATATCCGGATTACTGCTTTGCATCCTATGGTTCTAAAACCCTAAACTTGGAATTATCAGATGAGACAGTAGTTATCTAACCTAAGAAAGGACTGTCAGTGTAATTCAGATTAATTGTTGATATTAGTACTAACTGTATTATTATTATAATATTATAATATTAGTATTATCTGTACTAACCCCTACTCTCTCTTCTGTTTCCTTTTCCGGTGTCCTTTTGGTGGTGGCTTGCGCCACCACCATCTACTCTAAGTACCATGATGTTCCAAAAATGATGGATGGATTAAAAGCCAGAAGTCTGTATGACCATCAGCATCAAGTGACTCCGTGAGAACCCTAACTACAAAGAGGACTATTTCATTTATGTTAGGCAGAATGCCCAGAGGGGACTGGGTGGTCTCGTGGCCTGGAACCCCTACAGATTTTATTTTTTTCTCCAGCTTTCTGGAGTTTTTTTTTGTTTTTTCTGTCCACCCTGGCCATCGGACCTTACTCCTTTTTATGTTAACTAAGGTTGTCTTATTTTAATTTCTTATTTTGTCTTTTATTTTTCTTTTCTTCATTATGTAAAGCACTTTGAGCTACTTTTTGTATGAAAATGTGCTATATAAATAAGTGTTGTTGTTGTTGTTGTAGTACTGTTAAAATTATATGGCTGAATCTTTGCACAATTGACATACAATGTGCATCTAAATATTTCAAAAACCAAATATTTCAAAAACCCTGGGTGTTCTAAGGTAGCATGATGATTATGAGCTCCTTGAAAATGGAGCTGAACTAATAAGAAATTAGCAAATAAATAATGTTATGATGCTTGAAAGCAGGGCAGGTTAAACTCCTCATCATTCATCTTAAATGTTTAATATTTTCTAAAAGACATCCCCAAGTACACCAAGTCGCCACTTGACCATACGAAATGGTAGGGCATGGGCCTCTCAAAAAAGATGAGTAATAATAATAATATCTCGGTAATGCTTGAAGGCTGAAAAGATGTCATTTGTGTACATATTGTATTTATCCATTTTGCAAAGTTATTTATTCAATTTCAAGATTAAGAAGTATAAGAGTCTACATAAATATATATATATATATATATATATATATATATATATATATATATATATATATATATATATATATATATATATATATACACACAGTATATACATATATATATATATACAATATATATGTATATATATATATATATATATATATATATATATATATATATATATATATATATATATATACAGTATATATATATGTACATATATATAAATGATGTGAGACACAAAAATAACCAGATTGGTAAAAAAAATATTTATTGATGAAATACAGCATTCTAAACATTGTCACCTTCTATACGAACTTTTGTCATGTTAAGTTCTTCATGCAAAATGCGTCTCACTGATTCCCTGTCAATACCAGCAAACTCTGAGATAGCTCGAACACCTAGGTGATGATCATTTCAAACAATCTGATTCACCGTTTTGATGTTTTCATCCATCCAAGATGAGCGTGGGCAACCTGGGCATTGAACGTCTTCCACATTTTCTTGTGCTTCCTTGAAATGTTTGTGCCACTGAAAAACTTGTGCGCAAGACAAACTGTCATTACCGTATACTGTTTTTATCATTTCACAAGTTTCTGTGGCCGTTTTGTTTAATTTCCTGAGAAATTTGATGTTGATTCACCGTTTGATTTTTTCACCCAACATTTATGTGGCAACTTGTAAAATAATCGTTGCACAAATACTGAGTGGGCTATTCACAGGATATACCTAGCCAGTCAGCGGTTTGGGAGGGTGTGCAGGTGGGGATATAGTTCTATGATTCATGTCCGGCCGATCTCCAGATGGTTTTCCAGGAAAGCCCCAAGCCCAGTCCAGTTATTTTTGTGTCTCACCTCATATACACACACACACATTTGTATATATGTGTATGTATATATATATATATATTACACTTATAGTCATATGAAAAATTTTGGGAACCCTGCTTAATTCTTTGAATTTTTGTTTATCATTGGCTGAGCTTTCAAAGTAGCAAATTCCTTTTAATATATGACATGCCTTATGGCATTGTAGTGACATTACGTGTATTGGATTAACAGAAAGCTCCAATATGCATCATAACAAAATTAGACAAGTGCATAAATGTGGGCACCCCAACAGAGATATGACATCAATACTTAGTTGAGCCTCCTTTTCAAATCTAACAGCCTCTAGACGCTGTACTCCTATAGCCTTTAATGAGTGTCTGGATTCTGGATGGAGGTATTGTTGACCATTCTTCATACAAAATCTCTCCAGTTCAGTTCAATTTGATGGCTGCCGAGCATAGACAGTCTGCTTCAATCATCCCATAGATTTTCGATGATATTCAAGTCAGGGGACTGTGACGGCCATTCCAGAACATTGTACTTCTCCCTCTGCATGAATGCCTTTGTAGATTTTAAACTGTGTTTTGGGTCATTGCCTTGTTGGAATATCTAACCCCTGCGTAACTTCAACTTTGTGACTGATGCTTGAACATTATCCTGAAGAATTTGTTAATATTCGGTTGAATTCATCCGACCCTCGACTTTAACAAGGGCCCCAGTCCCTGAACTAGCCACACAGCCCCACTGCATGATGGAACTTCCTCCAAATTTGACAGTAGGTAGCAGGTGTTTTTCTTGGAATGCGGTGTTCTTCTTCCGCCATGCAAAGCACTTTTTGATCTGACCATATAATTCAATTTTTGTCTCATCAGTCCAAAGCACTTTGTTCCAAAATGAATCTGGCTTGTCTAAATGAGCATTTGCATACAACAAGCGACTCTGTTTGTGGCGGGAGTGCAGAAAGGGCTTCTTTCTCATCACCCTGCCATACAGATGTTCTTTGTGCAAATTTCACTGAATTGTACAACGATGTACAGATACACCATCTGCAGCAAGATGTTCTTGCAGGTCTTTGGAGGTGATCTGTGGGTTGTCTGTAACCATTCTCACAATCCTGCTCATATCTCACTCCTGTATTTTTTTTGACCTGCCAGACCTGCTGGGTTTAACAGGAACTGTGCCTATGGCCTTCCATTTCCTCAATACATTCCTTACACTTGAAACTGACAGTTTGAACCTCTGAGATGTCTTTTTGTAGCCTTCCCCTAAAAACATGAGACTGAACAATCTTTGTTTTCAGATCTTTTGAGAGCTGCTTTGAGGATCCCATGCTGTCACTCTTCAGAGGAGAGTCAAAGGGAAGGAAGCACAACTTGCAATTGACCACCTTAAATACCTTTATATCTCATGATTGGACACACCTGTCTATGAAGGCTTAACGAGCTCATCCAACCAATTTGGTGTTGTAAGTAATAAGCATTGAGCAGTGACAGGCATTCAAATCAGCAAAATGACAAGGGGACACAAATTTTTGCACAGCCAGTTTTTCACATTTGATTTAATTTCATACAACTAAATACTGCTTCACTAAAAATCTTTATTCGGAAAACACTGCAGTACTCAGATGTTCCTAGGAAATGAAAGACAGACCACTGTTATCTGTTTTGTTGACAGGAGAGTCAATTATTATGCAGGCTGAGAGGGGTTCCCAAACTTTTTCATATGACTGTATATATATATATATATATATATATATATATATATATATATATTGTGATGGACAGCCAGTGGTTCAGTATGGCCGGAACGTCCCTGAAATAGGAGAATGAAAGAAGGCAGCCTTTTCAGGACACTGCCTCCCCCAGGACGCTAGGTGGCATCTCCCCTGGACGGCAAAGGTTCCCTGGATTCTCTCAAATCATTCTGGGACGTGGAGTCCGTTTCCTCAGCCCTGTTGGGTGTCGTGGGTGCCGCCAGGGGGAGCTCACAAAGAACCTGGTGACTACTACTGTTATGACAACCCAGAAGTACTTTGGAGTCATGAGGACAGAAGCCCACAGTACTTCCGGGCTACTTGAGAATGGATGATGTGGCGTTTAACCTGGGAGGAATACTTCCGGGTCATGAACTATTTAAAGGACTGCTGAAGACCCAGCAAGGGGAGCCGGAGTTGGGAGGTTGGGTGACTAAACTGTTGGGAGTGGAGGATTGTTTATTGTATTATGATTATTGATTATTACTGGAGAATTGTGGAGTGTGCGGTGCTTTGTGCACTTTACTTGATGAAAAATATTAAAAGACTTCTTGGTGCTTTTTACAAGTGTGTCTTGGACATCTGTCTGGTGGGTTTAGCGGGGCAACAGTGCCTCTAGCGTCCACTATATATATATATACATTATATAAATTATATATTATCACTCATACGCATTGCAGAATCTCTGCATTAGCTTTGTCAAGATATGTAAAAACCCACTGGGACAAGAAGGGGCACTATCACTAACACTGTTTTCTACTTCTCTCCCGGCGACACTGAGAAACCAAGCAGTGAAGGTACCTAACTCAATCCCTTCTGTCTATAAGAATCCTGGGTGCCCAGAAGGAGAGCGACCCTCCAGACGGAGCTCTCGATCAAACTGACTGTAATCTATGGCTAGAGCCGAGCCTTTACTTTATTTGAAGCCTGAGGGCAAGAGCTAGAACGCCTCTAAAACGCCTAAAGTGTTTCTTTTGTTTTGGAACTTTCTGTTCATTTTAAATGGGATGACGTCCCAAATTTTCGTGGACAAGCTTGTCATTCCTGCATTCGGCCACAATATATATATATTTACACACACGCACATACTGAAAGGTTGTGTCTCTAACCTTCTTTTCTGTTTCTTTGTTTAGTATGAAAAACACATTTACCTTTTTTCCTTTTGCAGGTACATGCTCATACGGTGCTAGACTTATATACACATGCATATGCACATGCACATATACATATACAAATACTATACAGGGGGTCCTCAAGTTACGACACAGTTCCGTTCCTACAACAGTAATGTAACCCGAATTTTGGTGTAAGTCGAAACACATCCTAGCCTAAGTCACTTACCTATCCTAACACATTTGTAAAATCATAATCTAGAACATAAAAACACAACTAAGCCACAGAAAAAGGAAAATGATATAAATATACTGTACTGTACACTGTACTGTAGTAACAGAAAAAATGACAAAAAGTGAGTGAAAAAAAATCCTTACCTTTATTCCTTCTGATCTCTTTACAATGTCTAATTTCACTTCCATCGTGATGGCTTTCCTCTTCTTTGAAGCAAACCATCTGAACACTCTGACTTTCGTTTAGGAGCCATGATAAGGGCCACAAAGTCGCCAAACAAAGCAACACAAACAGAACACTTCCTCTGCGCACAACCAAACTAGTTCGCCAACTCCCTCACTCATACGGCGCGTTACTGCGTATTCTTCCGATGCGTGCAACCAAACGAGTTCGCCCACGTAGTCTGTAAGTACGACACTAACGGCATAAGCTGAAACACTCACGTCTCAATTTTTTAAAGTTTTTATGGGAGTGAGTGTTGTAAATTCGAAACATCGTATGTCGAGACATTGTAACCCGAGGACCCCCTGTATACAGTCTTATCCAAAGGTTTGGCATCCGCAGTTTGACCCACCGTGGTTCGAAATTATTTAAACAAAAAATCCAGAATATTCTTGAAAATAACATTTATAATTCCTGTGCACAAGAAACAACATGTGCAGGCTGATGCTGCTGAGTCACCCAAGCCCACCAACCCTCAGTCCCACTCTATCACCACTTGTGTTCGCTTTGTGCACGTAATCACATTTTTATACAAGTCCTGAGCATATGTGGTTTTTGCACATCTGCAGGAGATTCTGGAACTATAAACCCGCGGACAAGGCAGGGTGACCTGTATATGAACATACAGAACAGATGTGCACAAACACACACACATATCACTATATACAGTATGTACACATACACCAAAGATAAGTGCATGAATGCCAGCCCATACGGTTAAGAATTATTACACCCTATTAGAGGGTTCACGAAAATACAGAATTGTAATATTTATTTGCAGACGGTAGCACTGACCAGAAAGCAGGAGACAGAGCTGGAGGTAGCAGAGTTAAAGATGTTAAGATTTGCATTGGGTGTGATGAGGATGGACAGGATTAGAAATGAGGACATTAGAGGGTGAGCTCAGGTTGGACGGTTGGGAGACAAAGTCAGAGAGGCGAGATTCTGTTGGTTTGGACATGTGCAGAGGAGAGATGAGGGGTATATATGAGAGAAGGGTGCTAACGATAGAGCTACCAGGCAAGAGGAGAACAGGAAGACCTAAGAGGAGGTTTATGGATGTGCTGAGAGAGGACATGCAGGTAATGCGTGTAACACAGCAAGACGTAGAAGATAGGATGATATGGAAGAAGATGATCCACTGTGGCAACCCCTAACGGGAGCAGCCAAAAGAAGAAGAAGAAGGTATCACCCCAAAGGTCATGCGTAAACACAATTTTCCCACTTGGATTAACCAAAAATATCAAATCAAAATGAAATAAACATCTTCTGAGATTTTTCAGCTAAGGAAGACAGAAGTTTTGAAGTAAGATACTTCTACTCAGTAATGATGGCGCCGGAGAGAGGCAACATGTTGCTTGTTGATCAGCGCAAGTACGTAAATATTTTGTACACATGACAATAATGGCTTATATAAAATTTTTGACCCACTAGCTGACGTGAAATTCTTTAATATTTGCTGACAACCTAAGAAAACGCAGTTTTCACCAATGAATTGATCTCATTGGCCTGAGGCCTAGATGAATCCTATATCACCAAAAAACATAACTCAAACCTTAAAAAAAAATAATTGAGAAACTGCTATGATGTTTTACATTTCATAGTTGGAAAGTGTGATCTCTGTCCTGGTCTACAGTGGTTGCAGAACAGCAGAGATGGTAGCATGTGTGACTGCAAGTCAGTGGCACCAGGGTTTGAGCCCTGGCTATCTCTTTTTATCTTGATTTTTATTCATGTTATGTATAACATTGATGACATTTATTTCTATTGTATATTTTCATACAAGATATGCAACTCAAAGCATTTTATAAGCGAACAAAAAAAGAACAAAAATGAGAAATAAACAAGTATTAGACATATGTAAAGGAAAGACCCGTGTGTGTGAGGAGCAGTCCGCTCTGCTCACGCTCAACCATAGCTACTAGATGGCGCACGCGTGCACTTTTACATTTTTTCAGCACCTCACTTCTCACTACAAAAGACCTGTGTGTGGCAAACGACACCGCTCAACAACGACATTGCGCTAATGACACAGATGCAGAGACAAAATGTCAAAACGAAGCAAACACCGTGGTTCAACAACGTTCAAGTGAAATACCTCAGCAATGGAGGGCAAGGCTTGAAGTTTTCACTAAAAACATCATCTGTCTGGAGGTATTTTCTCGAGATAAAGATGAATTGGACTCATATGCCAGCGATACAGCTAAGATATGGCATCGCCAGTGTCTTCTTACAAAAGCTAGTGGGGCAGCAAGCACAGGTGGGTCCACGTCCTCTGCACTGGGTCATTCTTAAGAGTTAGCTGACGCCTCTCTAAGTTCACTAATATAGTAAAACGGCAAGGGAGACTTCGGGTTGTTTTGTCCCGAATACCACAAGTAGCTAGTATGAATAAATAAATGAAATACCAAAAATAGTAAATAAGAATAAATCTATATGCACTTAATACATTAATACAAGGTATGCAAAATACAGAAAAGAATAATTGTTAACACTATGCAAGTGATATCAAAAAATGCATTATTTATTACTTTAAAATTATCTGTCATTATAAGAAGATATTATTCCACATTGTTCCAAAAAAAGTTACGATTCAGTCACTTCTCATGTATGAATGCATGTATTTTATGCTAGCCACAGTGCCTGTGGAATAATTTAAAAATATTTGCAATTTCCTACTCTATGTTAACTTTTTCGCTGTATTCATGTGTGTCTGAATGTCTTTTCACCAGTGCCATGTCTGTCGAGTGAGTTCCCGTAAAGCCTGCTTCTCAGACTCCATCATTATTTTTTGAGGCGCCCTTCTTACCTCCCGTCCTGTTTTATATATTACGTCTTTGAAGGTGAATCTCTCCTCATGCATCTCACACTCACACTTCCTCTGTCTTTGTACCAACAAAGCCAAACTGACCAATCAGATTTAGAGATCTTAGTGTTTTATTATACAGTAGATTATTTTAATGTCTGGAATAATAAAAACATCCTTTAACGCTAGAATTACCAGAGCCTACGAAAAAACTCGTAGATCCGTCCCAACTTAAATCGCTTCGCACCTTTCCATCAGCGTCTTTTGTCCTGTAAATGTGCTGATAAGCAGCAACCAGCCTACTATCACATCCCCCACCGCCACACAGTTTTCTCAGCTCAAGTCTGTTTACCTGCGTGTCACTTGCTTAGAGTTGTATAGAGTGAGAAGTCAAGCAAAATGACACCTTTAATAAATGCTATATGGTGAAGCGATTTAAGGTGGGACGGATCTACAAGTTTTTTTCATAGGCTTTGGTAATTCTAGGCGAATCGATTGTCGCTAGAGCAGCGTGTACGCAACAAACAACTATACGGTGGTGAACCAGAGAATGGCAATTGAGTTTGGAGGCAGTGGCCCTAGTGTGCTAATCATTAATGTTCATGTTCTATTATGTTACTTGATATTAACATTGGTAGTTTCCTGACAATAACGCTTTTTCAATCATATACATAAACTAGCTGTACCCCGTGGCTGTGCCCACATAATAATGAAACAGGACAAACTTTAAAAATCAATAGACGTTGGCACTATATTTGATTGTGTTCAGCTCTGATGGGAGAGTGTTCCCCGTGTGGGGAGAAAAGCACAGGGCCGTGATAACTCTGCCAATGAGCACCTATATACTAAAACACATGGAGCGCTGATCTCTCACTCAAAAACGTCAAATGTTACTCCTTAACAATCTGTAGATGATAATGTCTGCTGAACAAACAGGTATTGCTAGCTAAAAGGAGGCAAGGTGCACTCCAACACGTGGTGAGACGTAGACTGACTCGAAAAGAGGCTGGCGAGTAAATGAGGAAGGCCCTGGCCCCCCTGCTCTCGGCCCACAGCCACACTGTTGGATTTGAATAAATACATCGATACCGCAAGCGAACTATGGTACTTAGCGCGATGAGAGAAGTCGGAAAATCAACTGGAAAGGTCAAGCAAACTATAGAAAACAACCAGATCTAAATCCGTTAAGTAGTTCTCTCGTTCACTAGCTAAGCGGAGGTTAGGTTACGTCCTGGGCCCTGCCCCACTCCCCTCTGCCCACTGCGTCTCTCTCAGATTTGCACAAATAAATTGGTGCCACAACCGAACTATAATACTTAGCGCGATGAGAGAAGTTTTCTCTCATGAAAAGTGGACAGTGGACAGACAGAATGTGCTTGGACCACAAAATTTTTAAAAACGTTTCTTAGTGAGCACCTATGGGCCGAGGGTAACCTGCATTTTAAATTTCAAATCCCAAGTTCTCATGGTTCGGGAGATCTTGTGATGAGTGAGTCAGTGGTATTTGGCTTTTATATATATATAAATATGCCATGGTAGGATTTCTTTGGGCAAAGGGAGTAAAACCTGCTGAAATTCACCGAAGGATGTTGGCTAGTGGCAGATCTACAAGCTGTTTGAGTACCCATCTTGTGCAGTCATTATGCATTATGGCAAGTGCAGATCCATAGCTGATACCCAAATGTGCAGCAACTGCGGACGTCGGATGAAGGCACACACACAAATATTTACTCAAACCTCTGCATAAATGTATGTACACACATACCTAAACACATACAGTATATATTTGTATTTTTATACACACAATCACAAACACACACACATTTATAAACATATACAGTGGTACCTCTGGTCACGACCGTAATTCATTCCAAAACTCTGGATGCGACCCAATTTGGTCGTGACCAGAACGTAATTTCCCCATAAGACTGTATGTAAATACAATTAATCCGTTCCAGACCGTACAAACTGTATGTAAATATATATTTTTTTAAGCACAAGAATAGTTAATTATACCATAGAATGCACAGTGTAATAGTAAACTAAATGTAAAAACATTGAATAACACTGAGAAAACCTTGAACAACAGAGAAAACTAACATTGTAAGAGTTCGTGCTTGACCCTTATGATCTGCTCGCTGTAAACACTTTTTTTAAGCACAGGGAAAAAAATTAAATGCCACTTCTCTTGCGAAACGTTTCACACCATCCTCTACTGGCTTTAAATTCCTCAAATTCGCCACCCGAAGAAGGATTTTTTTCCAGCAAATCGCCATGAATCTTCCCGGCTTTCTCGCATATGATCGCCTCGCTTACGCTATCCCCTGCAAGTTGCTTCTCGTTCAACCACACTAGCAACAGTTTTTCCACCTCTTCCAGCACTTACGTAATAGTTAACATTGTGACTCCTTTTGCAACATCAGCTGCTTTGTTAGGCCCTGTATATGCAAGCAAAAGAAAATGGGAAACGGAGAATGGAAAATCATTGGCGCGTACGAACACGTGTAAGGAAACCGGCCGACAGTGTTTTTGTTCACCACTAGAGCGTGTGGTTATGAACAGATGCAAAATTTTGGTAAACTTTTTGATCGTAACCCGATTTGTACGTGTTCAGAAACGTTTGTGACCAGAGGTTCTACTGTGTATATACGAGGGGGGACCCAAAAATAATAATTACATTTTCTGTACAAACTACAATTAGTCTCCTTCAAAGTACTCTCCATTGGCGGAAATACACTTATCTAACCGTTTGTTCCATTGTTCGAAACATTTTTTAAATTCGTCTGAAGTAATGCCCATTAATGCTCTGGTCGTTTCTTGTTTTACCTCTTCGACGTCAGCAAAACGCCTTCCTTTCAAGTCTTTTTTCATCCGAGGGAACAAAAAGAAATCACACGGAGCTAAATCCGGTGAGTAGGGTGGGTGGTTCAGGGTTGTCATACTGTTTCTTGCCAAAAATTGGCGAATGCTGAGAGCAGTGTGAGATGGAGCGTTGTCATGATGAAAGAACCAATCGCCCGACTCCCACAAATCAGGGCGTTTCCTTCTCACACTGTTGCGCAACCTACTTTTACAAAAAAATTCACTGAACACAAGCACAACCTTCCAGACTGATGGCACTGGGCAGACTGACTTGTGAGGAGTGTAACTAGATCGCCCTAGCGGCCCAAACACGTACTACAAGTACCAACCTAACAACAACAAAATTCCGGTTATTTTTGGGTCTCCCCTCGTATATATATATAGTGGTGTGAAAAACTATTTGCCCCCTTCCTGATTTCTTATTCTTTTGCATGTTTGTCACACAAAATGTTTCTGATCATCAAACACATTTAACCATTAGTCAAATATAACACAAGTAAACACAAAATGCAGTTTGTAAATGGTGGTTTTTATTATTTAGGGAGAAAAAAAAATCCAAACCTACATGGCCCTGTGTGAAAAAGTAATTGCCCCCTGAACCTAATAACTGGTTGGGCCACCCTTAGCAGCAATAACTGCAATCAAGCGTTTGCGATAACTTGCAATGAGTCTTTTACAGCGCTCTGGAGGAATTTTGGCCCACTCATCTTTGCAAAATTGTTGTAATTCAGCTTTATTTGAGGGTTTTCTAGCATGAACCGCCTTTTTAAGGTCATGCCATAGCATCTCAATTGGATTCAGGTCAGGACTTTGACTTGGCCACTCCAAAGTCTTCATTTTGTTTTTCTTCAGCCATTCAGAGGTGGATTTGCTGGTGTGTTTTGGGTCATTGTCCTGTTGCAGCACCCAAGATCGCTTCAGCTTGAGTTGACGAACAGATGGCCGGACATTCTCCTTCAGGATTTTTTGGTAGACAGTAGAATTCATGGTTCCATCTATCACAGCAAGCCTTCCAGGTCCTGAAGCAGCAAAACAACCCCAGACCATCACACTACCACCACCATATTTTACTGTTGGTATGATGTTCTTTTTCTGAAATGCTGTGTTCCTTTTACGCCAGATGTAACGGGACATTTGCCTTCCAAAAAGTTCAACTTTTGACTCATCAGTCCACAAGGTATTTTCCCAAAAGTCTTGGCAATCATTGAGATGTTTCTTAGCAAAATTGAGACGAGCCCTAATGTTCTTTTTGCTTAACAGTGGTTTGCGTCTTGGAAATCTGCCATGCAGGCCGTTTTTGCCCAGTCTCTTTCTTAGGGTGGAGTCGTGAACACTGACCTTAATTGAGGCAAGTGAGGCCTGCAGTTCTTTAGACGTTGTCCTGGGGTCTTTTGTGACCTCTCGGATGAGTCGTCTCTGCGCTCTTGGGGTAATTTTGGTCGGCCGGCCACTCCTGGGAAGGTTCACCACTGTTCCATGTTTTTGCCATTTGTGGATAATGGCTCTCACTGTGGTTCGCTGGAGTCCCAAAGCTTTAGAAATGGCTTTATAACCTTTACCAGACTGATAGATCTCAATTACTTCTGTTCTCATTTGTTCCTGAATTTCTTTGGATCTTGGCATGATGTCTAGCTTTTGAGGTGCTTTTGGTCTACTTCTCTATGTCAGGCAGCTCCTATTTAAGTGATTTCTTGATTGAAACAGGTGTGGCAGTAATCAGGCCAGGGGGTGGCTACGGAAATTGAACTCAGGTGTGATACACCTCAGTTAGGTTATTTTTTAACAAGGGGGCAATTACTTTTTCACACAGAGCCATGTAGGTTTGGATTTTTTTTCTCCCTAAATAATAAACACCATCATTTAAAAACTGCATTTTGTGTTTACTTGTGTTATATTTGACTAATGGTTAAATGTGTTTGATGATCAGAAACATTTTGTGTGACAAACATGCAAAAGAATAAGAAATCAGGAAGGGGGCAAATAGTTTTTCACACCACTGTATATATGGTTGAAATAGTTTACTGTCAACTAAATGCAAAGAGTACGCGACACGTGTTTCGCCCTCATTCTGGGCTCATCAGGCGTACACACTCCACTGCACTCCCTCTCGGGAATCGAACCTCGGACGTCAGCGCCAGAGGCGATGCCCCTAATGTTGCGCCACGGCGTGTGGTTCGTTTATTTGACAGCATGTGGCGGATGTTAGTAGATTGCTGGCCAACCACAAGCGTTAGCTGGTAGCTAACCACCCATACAATCAGATTGTGACACAGACTATGAATGCCGTGAAAATATATATATATATATATATATATATATATATATATATATATATATATATATATATATATATATATATATATATATATATACACTAATAAAAGGCAAGGCCCTCATCCACTCACTCACTCACTCACTCACTCACTCACTCACTCACTCACTCACTCACTCACTCACTCACTCACTCACTCACTCACTCACTCACTCACTCACTCATCACTAATTCTCCAACTTCCCGTGTAGGTGGAAGGCTGAAATTTGGCAGGCTCATTCCTTCCAGCTTACTTACAAAAGTTAGGCAGGTTTCATTTCGAAATTCAAAGCGTAACGGTCATAACTGGAACATCTTTTTTGTCCATATACAGTAATGGACTGCAGCTCACTGGCTGTGGGAGGCGGGGTTGCATATCGCGTCATCACGCCTCACACATAATCACGTGAACTGACTGTGAAGGAGAAAGGACGGCCTTATATGGCGTTCGTTTATAAAACAGCGGACAGGACAGCTTCACAAAAAAACAGATCCTTAACAAATTGTTATTGGTATATTTTCCCTCAATTTAAAAAGGTTTTCTTTTCTTAATTAAAATTTAAAAGCAATACTTCACCGCTGCGAAGCCCCTCTAGCGCTGACATCCGAGGTTCGATTCTCGTAAGTGAGTGCAGTGAGTGTGTACACCTGATGAGCCAAGAATTATTTGACAGTAAACTATTTTCAACCATTCTATGATCTGCTCCTCACAACTGAAGGCACCGTGGCTGATGTTAGCTGACTTGCTGGCCAACCATAAGCGTTACCTGGTAGGTAACGACCCATACAATCAGATTGTGATTCAGACTACGAATGCCGTGAATGTAATTACCCTGATCTACATGCTAGAGAAAACTTTAATGAAGAAGAAACAGTGTGTAAGCATACATATTAACACATATGCAATTAAACATGTGCATTTACGGGGTGATTTCTCAGGCTTAAAATCTCGCCTTTTATTAAAAAGGTAAATGCAAACTGTTTTCATTCTGAAGGGCACAAACCATGTTAGATTTCAGTCGTTAAACGCGCAAAAATGTCGGTACACCAGATAAATAAGCGCAACATATTATCAGTTGTATTGTATGCTTACAATACATATAGAAATGTGTTAATCGTTAACTAATATTATGGGATGGTGTTTTTCGACGATTAAATGATTGCATTTCTTGGTGGGTTTGCGTAGCTTATTGTCAATATCTTTACACCTCTTTTTAAGACTTAAAAATACTTCACCGCTGCGAAGCCCCTCTAGCGCTGACGTCTGAGGTTCGATTACCGTAAGCGAGTGCAGTGTGTACGCCTGATGAGCCAAGAATAAGGGGGAAAGACATGTCGCGTACTCTTTGCATTATTTGACAGTAAACTATTTTCAATCATTCTATGATCTGCTTCTCACAACTGAAGGCACCGTGGCTGATGTTACCTCACTTGCTGGCCAACCATAAGCGTTACCTGGTAGGTAACCAGCCACTCACTTAACTCCCTTACGGGAATCGAACCTCGGAGGTTTTCTTTTCTTCTTAATTAAAATTTAAAAGCAATACTTCACCGCTGCGAAGCCCCTCTAGCGCTGACGTCCGAGGTTCGATTACCGTAAGCGAGTGCAGTGAGTGTGTACGCCTGATGAGCCAAGAATAAGGGGGAAAGACGTGTCGCGTACTCTTTGCATTATTTGACAGTAAACTATTTTCAACCATTCTATGATCTGCTTCTCACAACTGAAGGCACCGTGGCTGATGTTACCTCACTTGCTGGCCAACCATAAGCGTTACCTGGTAGGTAACCAGCCACTCACTTCACACCCTTACGGGAATCGAACCTCGGACGTCAGCGCTACAGGCGAAGCCCCTAAAATTGCGCCACGGCGTATGGTTTGTTTATTTGACAACATGTAGATCGGGGTACTGCGGTGGGTTGGCACCCTGCCCAGGATTGTTTCCTGCCTTGTGCCCTGTGTTGGCTGGGATTGGCTCCAGCAGACCCCCGTGACCCTGTGTTCGGATTCAGCGGGTTGGAAAATGGATGGATG
This sequence comes from Erpetoichthys calabaricus, assembly GCF_900747795.2. Taxonomy (NCBI): domain Eukaryota; kingdom Metazoa; phylum Chordata; class Cladistia; order Polypteriformes; family Polypteridae; genus Erpetoichthys; species Erpetoichthys calabaricus. The sequence goes on along the minus strand of NC_041395.2, from coordinate 20,026,512 downwards.
GATGGATAGATCGGGGTAATTACATTCACGGCGTTCGTAGTCTGATTCACAATCTGATTGTATGGGTGGTTTCCTACCAGGTAACGCTTATAGTTGGCCAGCAAGTCAGCTCGAAGTGATCACTCGAGTGAAGGCAGCTTCACAAAAAAACAGATCCTTAACAAACTGTTATTAGTATATTTTCCCTCAATTTAAAAAGGTTTTCTTTTCTTCTTAATAAAAATTTAAAAGCGGTACTTCACCGGTGCGAAGCGCGTGGATTTGACCGACTGACACATACAGACATATTCATGAGTGCAGGTACTTCGGAAAGAAAGCACCGTGTAAACCTAAAGTTTAAATTAAGTTCATAGACCTACAAAAGGTTGCCATTCATTTGAGGCAAGATTGCTTTTCTTCTGTACAACTATACGTTGCATTCTCAAGAGTGTGCTTGCACGGCTTTGGATATAGATATATATATATATGTATGTATGTCTATATATAAATATGTAAGCTTGTAAGTACTGCCTTACTTCTCTTTAAGAAAGGAAGATGTAATGATACTTGATTTAAACGATTCCATGTCTTCCTGGGTTTGCTTAGCTTATTGTCAATATCTTTACACCTTTTTTTAAGACTTATTGACTGAAACGGGCTTTCACGAAAAAAGTTAGGGCTTTGCTACAGGATACACCCTCCACAAGTTAAGCAAGTAAAAATAAAATATATATTTCTGTTTTATTTAAACCTTTTAAGTTCGTATGCATAGCCCCATTTGGCTGTTTTATTTTTTTTTTTCTTTCTTCAGTAATATTTAATCTCCTTAAAGAAAAAGAACATATCCATTTTACTTTTTTTGTATCTCTTTAGTAATATTTTAGTGTAAAAGGATAACCAGTATTTAAACCTTTTATGTTACTTTATAAATTTATTTTACAAAATGTTGAAAAATTAATAAGAAAGCTACATATTTTGGCAGCTGCTGCATTAATTTTCAATGAAATGAAAAAACCTCTCCAAGAGAAAACCTCAATGAAGAAGAAACAGTTTGTACTATCTAAAAATGAGAAACCCTCATTTATAAAGGTTTGCTGCAGATGACTTAACTGAAAATAAATGAATAGTTCCTATGTGTATAATACATATTTATCTATTTGACTTATGCCTTTATTCCAGCAACTTGCAACATCTGAGGTACAATTTCTTACATTACTTTTGTTTTTTGCAGCACAGGCAGGTGAAGTGACTTCCTCAGGGTCACACAGTGGTGTCAGTACCAGGATTTGAACTGACAAGCTCCGGGTTTACTGAAATATTACTGAACAAAGAAAAAAAAACGAAAACGGGCAAATGGGGCTATGCATACAAATGTCCATCCATCCATTATCCAACCCGCTATATCCTAAATACAGGAGCCAATAAGTAGATATGTATATATATAGTATATATATATATATATATATATATATATATATATATATATATATATATATATATATATATATATATATATATATATATGTGAATCTATGTATGTATATATGTATGTCTATATTTATATCTATATATCTATATATGTAGATATGTAAATTTGTATATGTATATATATATATATGTATATGTAGATATGTGTATATGTAGATATGTATATATATGTATATATGTTTATGTATATATATGGTTACATAACCTCTTTAACACACTACTTCTCCGCTGCGAAGCGCGGGTATTTTGCTATATGTAGATATCTGTATATGTAGATATGTATATATATATGTATATATGTATATGTATATATATATGTTTACATAACCTCTTTAACACACTACTTCTCCGCTGCGAAGCGCGGGTATTTTTCTATATATATATATATATATATATATATATGACAGCAACACTCATAACAATGACAACACAATTACATATATATATACTGTATGTAGATATGTATATATATATATGTGTCAATCTATGTATGTATGTATGTCTAGATATATATATATATATATATGTAGATATGTATATATATGTGTATATATATGTAGATGTGTATATATGTATATATATGTGTCTGTGTATATATATATATATATGTGTGTGTGTATGTATGTATGTATGTATGTGTGTATGTATGTATGTGTATATGTATATGTGTGTGTTTATGTATGTGTGTATATATATGTTGATATGTGTATATATATATATGTATATATATGTGGATGTGTATATGTATATATATATATGTAGATATGTGTATATGTAGATATGTATATATATGTATATATGTATATGTATATATATGTTTATGAGTGTCTGTGTGTGTATATATATGTATATATATATATATATGACAGCAACACTCATAACAATGACAACACAATTACATTGACAATCATGTTACGTTATTTTTAAAATGTTTCCTTTTCTTTTACATAACCTCTTTAACACACTACTTCTCCACTGCGAAGCGCGGGTATTTTGCTAGTATATGTATATGTGGCTGTGAATATGTATATATATATATATATATGTATATATGTATATATATATATATATGTAGATATGTGTATATGTAGATATGTATATATATGTATATATGTATATGTATATATATGTTTACATAACCTCTTTAACACACTACTTCTCCGCTGCGAAGCGCGGGTATTTTGCTAGTATATACATATATATTAATTATATAAAAAAAAATACTGGGACGAGACGTGACTTTTTCAGAGAGATACTTTCAAGTCCCATGGGACGAGACTTTGAGCCAAGAGATTTAACCACGCCCGGGGCCGGAAATAAAAGACAAAGAGTAGAGGACAAAGTAGAATGTCATTAAGAGGTTCCAAAATGTTGGAGCAATACACACGCAGAGCAGGTTGGAGTTAATGAAAGTACTAAAGTTCGAAAGTCTCAAAAAATGATAGTAAAGATTGCATTAGTGCAAACAAACGGAAATTATTACTTGGAGAAGTAATGGAACAATGAAAAGAGATTGAATATATTGTTTGGATGTAAACTTTAAGTCAGAGACTTGTAGATTGTTTAATTCATGTTGCCATCAGGGAAAAGCAGTGTTTCTTCCCAATGAAGAGACGTATCTGCGAGAATTAAAAGATTTGTTGTTTGGTGAAAGTGAAATCCACATATGCAAGTGGCAGAGACGCGAATTGGCTGGTGTGTAGCGCAGGCTGGGGGGGTTGGCGAGCGAAGCGAGCAGGGGGAAAAGCCCCCCATATATATATATATATATATATATATATATATATATATATACTGTATAGTCTTGCACATGTGCATGGGAGACAGCTTAAGAGCTCTGGTGATAGTAATTACCCACTGAACCCCTTCTAATGTCTTCTCTCGTCTACCCTCTTTAAAATGGAAGATTAACGGACGTTCCACCACTGACGTCACTTCCTTTATCCGCCCTCTTGGACCCGCCCCTTCCTTGTAACCCATATGACCGGACGTTCTGCCATTTTCAGTTCAGTTCATTTCTGAGCTCCTTTCTGAAAGGATTTCACCCACAACTTGTTGGGTGTTTATTCTTGCTTTCTTATTTCAATTATATGGCGCCACACTTTGACATTGTTTTTTCTCCTCTTTACAATATACAGGGCTATTCAAAATGAAAGAGCAGATTTCAAAAATGTATTTCAAACAAACTGTATAAGACAGAAGCACATTCTGCACATCACTGGATAGAGGAAAGTTCCAAGTTGGGTCCTATGGTCCTTGAGGTTATATGCACTCACCATGAGCACCATGTGTAACGAGACAAACATCAAAATGGTAGACCATTTCTTGCCACACACCAGTCCACTGGTCCCTAGTTACTGAAAGATTAGCGGGCATAGGTGGAACAAACACTCTTTCTTTATCGTACCCTCACAGATAAAAATCGCAGGGGGTTAGGTCTGAAGACCTAGGAGGCCATAGACGATGAGCAAGATCTTGTCCATCTCTTCCAATCCTTCATTCTGGAATGGTGTTGTTCAGGTTATGCCGGACCTCCAAGTGGAAATGTTACTCTACTATAAATGAGAAACAGCGCTTGTTGGCATTCACTGGTACTTTTAGGTGGGCTTTTAAACTTTGAACTTTCCTCTGTCCAGTGCTGTGCGGAATTTGTTTCTGTCTTATACAGTTTGTATGAAATAAATTTTTGAAATCTGCTCTTTCATTTTGAATAACCCTGTATATCATACACTTATATATATATATATATGTATGAACTGATGAATGAATACCATATACTGTATACTTGCATATACTGTAAGTCGAGTCTTGAAACCTTCAACGTCACTTCAACAACTTTTAATTTAAAACCAGCTTCATATTTTCTTCTAATCGAACGCACCATTGTAGATAAGGGATGCTCTTACAATAAAGGTGCACGCGGGTGTTAGATACAAAAAACACAAAACAGTGCAAATGTCGCTTCGGAATAGTTTGGGTATCACCTTGTGGTCACGTAGGCACAATACATAGAAAAAAGAGGCAGTTTGCTCCATGGTTACTCTCTCAGGTGGGCGTTAGCATATCAAAATCTCTTTGCCCAATAGCGTGAGTTTTCCGCATTCGGCTTAAACGACCGACATTATAAAATACCTGAAATTATACGGTAAAATCAAGCCCCGACTTATCTTGGGGAGATCTTAAACGTGACTATATACGGTATATATTTTTGCTTTGCACCCTCCCCCACCATAATCTATTGTCTATGGGGAAGGAGCGAAAGCTTTTCATACGTCAAAAATTTTGATCACCCATTTCAAACACGTTTTAGTGTCCTCTGATATCAGGAACATCAATATGTTGATGATGGGTGTGTGTCTGTGTGTGTGTGTCTGTGTGTCACAGTTTCTTGAGAATGGTCTAGAGCTAAAACAACTGGACAGAAAAATACCAAACTCGAAACTTCAGTCTGTTATGAGGTGACGATGTGCTGATTAGATTTTGAGCCAAATTGTGTAAAAGAAAGAGGCACTCTAGAGGTACAACCCTCAAATACCGTAATTCAGCAATTAATTATGAATTCTTCTCGTCAATTGCTATCGTAATGACCTATTTTATGACCAGAAAGATCAGTATCAGAGTGGTAAAGAATTACTGAAATGTTATAGAATAGTTTGGGTAACTGGGTTTCTAGAGCGCAAGCCTACTGACGCTTACGTGCAAATTTTGTATTTATATACAGTACATGTAATGTGCAGATTTTCAAATTTAGATATACTGACAATCATAGCATTAAAATGATGGCTACATTCGATGTGAACTTTTGAGTCCTCTTTTAATTCAGCAAGTCTCCAAGTGAAAATGTGTCACTGAGCCTAAATCACCCTTCAATATACTTAATATTAATACTTTTTAATATTATTGTGAGTTGCAGTTCGCTCTAAGTATAAATTGATAAAGACAAGAAAAGTTGTACCCACAATATCACAGCAGTGTTAAGTCAATGGGAAAAAATACAATAGGCTACATTTATAAACTGATTTTATAAAATCAATATGACGAAAAAAATGTAGCTATAATATTCTGGCCATCCATTTATTTACTGAACCAACTTAACCCAACTTGGCCGAACCAACCCTAAAGTTTTACTCTTTAGTACACTGAGAATAATTATGTTTATGACACATCCCTGTGACGCCTCGGATAGATGGGTGGATGGAAGGATGGTCATTTATAAAATGAAATGAAGAAAATCTCAGCTAGTTAGGTGGGCCAGGTGAGTGTAAGTTATGGGAGGCTAGGCACTCACTGATTACTGGTAGCAACAGTCAAGAAATGACTTTAAGTATTTTTGCTTTTGTCTTCTGGGAAAATTTTTGTTTAATTGATCAACCTCTTCGTGCGCTAGTCATAGAATTTATCAACCAAAAAATACAAAGAAATCAAGACGAGCAACACACAGTGCAGTCAGTGAGATTTTAACTTCTAGTTAATAAAATGGACAGTGATTTACATAAAGGTAACCATGATCAGTTTGATAGCTTTCAAAGTATTGTTGCTGTAACTTATAGAACAAGGCCGTCTCCTACAGAGTATGCACAATGTAAGGGAAAAAAAAAGCCAGCTACTCACAACACTCACAATACTTTATTAAACCATACACATGAGAAGTGCACAGCGACAAGTCATTCTTATTAAAACAACTTCCTCATACTGCGAAATACCCAGCACGGTATACGGCGTCCATGTCTTGGGCGAGAACACAGCAATGATAGTCTTCCAAATGGAGTGAGCTGAGCTTTGAAAGGAGAAGCTTGTACCTTAAATCACACAAGCTGAACTTCTGTGACACACGTGTAGCACACGGAACTAAAATGATATCAGCGGAGAGCAGATCAGACGGCCGGCCATCAGTGTAAGTCACTGAGCCCACCCATACATATGGGTGAATTGTCGATGGCTATTTAATAGACAGATATTGATTGATTTTCATGCATTTTAATCAGTTTCTAATATGTTTTCTGTGTGTTTATAATGGCATTTTAACGGAGAACTTGTCACAGCACTCTGCGCCTGCAGTCAGTGAAAGACACTATACAAAAATAAACTGAATTGAATTATTACATAGTCTGCAAGCACTCGACACAAAAGCACATAAAGACTGAACATGGAGTCCATATATCATAAACAACAACAATAAAGAGAACTTTTCATTTTTTTATTTTAAGGCATTTTTTTAGTTTTTTGACATTTCAACAGACTTTAAGATGCATTGATTTAGGTAATATGTAAAGTCTTAACTCGCTGCAGTTTACACTTTTAAATAAGTTTTTCATATGAACCGGTTAGGAATGAATGATTTCAGCTGAATTATACTAATGGAACATTTTAAGGTTATATTTCTACAAATTTCTTCAATATTTATGTATGTGTGTTTACAGGTTTCTCCATGGGATCAATAAATTATTAGATCTATGTATTATATAGTGCCTTTCACATCTATGTAAATATATAAGGTCTTTAATAAATATCTATTATATCTATCTGTCCATCTATCTATAATGCAGTGTCTTTCACATCCCTCTGTCTATCTATTATACAGTGCCTTTCACATCTACAGTATAAATTATCTATTTACATACTGTAGATGTGAAAGGCACTATATAATAGATAGACAGAGGGATGTGAAAGACACTGCATTATAGATAGATGGACAGATAGATATGATAGATAATTATTAAAGACCTTATACTTATATATTATATCTATCTGTCCATCTATCTATAATGCAGTGTCTTTCACATCCCTGTCTATCTATTATATAGTGCCTTTCACATCTATAGTATGTAAATATATACAAGGTCTTTACTAATTATCTATGTAAATATACAATGTCTTTCATAATTATCTATTTACATATACTGTATAATAAATAGAGGGATGTGATAGACACTGTATAATAGATAGATGGGCAGATAGATATAATATAAAAAAGGCCTTTCATAATTATCTGTTATATCTATCTGTCCATCTATCTACTATTCAGTGTCGTTCACATCCTTTTACATAGATAACTATGAAAGACCTTGTATATATTTACATAAATAATATATTTACACTATATAATGGATAGAGGGATGTGAAAGACACTGTATAATAGATAGATGGACAGATAGATATAATACAAATAAGGCTTTTTATAATTATCTACGTAAATAGATGTGAAAGGCACTATATAATATAAATAGATGGATGTGAACGACACTGTATAGTAGATAGATGGAATAGATAATTATGAAAGACCTTGTATATACTGTATTTACCTAGATAATATATTTACACTATATAATAGATAGAGGGATGAGAAAGACGCTGTATAATTGATAGATGGACAGATAGATATAACAGATAATTATGAAAGGCCTTATTTATATTATATCTATCTGTCCATCTATCGATTATGCAGTGTCTATCACATCCCTCTATTATATAGTGCCTTTCACATCTATCTGTTATACAGTACCTATTGTATCTTTGTCTTATATGTAGATTTATAGGTGTGTGTATTTATTTACTTATTTATCTACCTATTTATGTATTTATTTATTGAAAGAGCTTCAGTAAAAAGCCAAATTTCCATCTTGTTGACGAATATATTTCTTTCTGTCTATTATATAGTGCCTTTCACATCCATCTATCATACAGTGCCCATCTTTGTCTTATATATAGACAAGGTGTGTGTGTGTGTGTATATATATAAATATGTAATCACACATAAAAACACATACAAAATCATATATCATGAATGTTTGGTATATATTGAAAAAAATACAAAACTGTGTGCACGTGTGTACTGTATATGTGGATGTTGTGTTTAGTAACAGGATCAATGACACCAACTAAATATTAGTTATTCCCCAAATTATTAACTCTCTCCAATCTGAAAGGATGAATCAACAGAGAACTAAATGTTTTATTCTGGAACATAAAGAGAAACCTCACAAATCTAATGAAATATCAGATAACTGATGAACTGAGGCGATGAAATATTTGAAAGGTAAAACCTCTAAAACAGCAGTTGTTTTAGACAGTTTTGGAATGAAAAGCAAAGCAAAGGTGTGTCTGGGATGACAATAGCAGCACACACTTGAAATTTGACATGTTAGGCATTTTTTGGTCTTTGTGTGTTACATGAATCGTGTCCAAAAACATTAACAGAATAAAAATATTTAACATAGTTTTAGGAATAAAACCTTGTCTTTTTCTTTTGGTTAACTGCATACTTCCTGCATTTGTTAACAAAAGAAATAGAGAATGATGAAAATCTTCTGACTCAAGCAATGTGTGTTCACAGCACAATTTTAAAGTGTATTACTACCACTCATCAAAGCAGCATTTAAAAACAGCCAACTAAAAAATAATGACAAAAGTGCAACCCATACCTATTTAGCAAAAAAAAAATAAAAAGTAAACCATCACAAGGACTCCATTTACAGGAATGCTGCACATTCTTATATGTTTCTATCCCTTTTGTCAATAATTTAATATACTGAAACATAGCTACTGAGTGTGTGTATAATTTTTAATATACATCTGCATTCTTTGAGTGGTTACTTTAGAGATCCTCCATCAATGTCTCTCCTTAAATGTTTTCATTTGAGTCACTAGTCAAAATAAATCCATCCATCCATTTTCCAACCCGCTGAATCCGAACACAGGGTCACGGGGGTCTGCTGGAGCCAATCCCAGCCAACACAGGGCACAAGGCAGGAACCAATCCCGGGCAGGGTGCCAACCCACCGCAGAGTCAAAATAAATTCTGGTTTTAAAACATGCATTGAATTATTTGGTGTATTAGATTAGTTTAGTGTGTATTTGGATTTTAGGAGACCCCAACTTGAGCAAACACAGCATCTCTCACTGGGTAAAGTGTATTAAATCAATAAAAATGAACTGAATAACTCACATACTGGTGGGAAATGGCTGAAAGTGTCAGTCTGGTTAAATGGTCAGAACAAAGGATCTCAACAGTCCAGGCAGTAACCTGATCATTCACGCCTGATAGTGTATTAAAATGAACACAGACCCACATAAAGCTGCATTATACTGCAAACTGGAGTGTGCATGGGGTGAAGTATAAGACTTCATTTAAACAAGATAGGCGGCTTTCAGACCACAGCTCACTGTCACTTCAGTTCACGTCATTAATTAGGTGACAGACAGACAGACGGCTAGATAGAGTACTATTATAATACCCAGTACCATTGACACTTGTTTAGTTATAGTACCTACCCAGTACTTGTGAAATATGACATTTGACATATGAACTTGACTGAAAAATCTACTTTAGATAAGCATGTTGAAATATAGATATACTTGATTAAATTTGTTTTGTTTGGTTATACTGTAAATAGCTTTTTACTAGCCATACTGAAAAGATAACATCGACATGGCTGGCACATCTTTGCTTATCTTTAAACTATTTGATTTATTTTTCAGCAGTGTATGTATGTATGTATGTATGGCAAACCAACTCATATGTTGAACAATTTTACATGAAGTTAAGAAATGTAATTGATATTTTTCTAAAATTACAGATAGATAGATAGATAGATAGATAGATAGATAGATAGATAGATAGATAGATAGATAGATAGATAGATAGATAGATAGATATGTGAAAGGCACTATATGGCATACAGAAAAGAAATGCACTATATCATAGATAAGTAAGAAAGACAGTATATAACAGATAAATATGAAGGACACTGTGTAACAGACAGAGAGATACAAAAGGCACTACATAATAGACTGAGATATAAAAGGCATTATATGATAGATAGATAGATAGATAGATAGATAGATAGATAGATAGATAGATAGATAGATAGATAGATAGATAGATAGATAGATAGATAGATAGATAGATAATATTATAATACCCACTACAAGTGACACTTGTTTAATTATAGTACCTACCCTGTACTTGTGAAATATGACATATGAACTTGACTAAAAAAGTTGATTTAATATTTTACACAGGAATTTGCTATAGATAAGCATGTTGAAATTTAGCTATTCTTGACTAAAACTGATGTTTATGGTTATACTACAAGTACCTTTTTGCTAGCCATACTAAATAAATAGCTTTAACATTGCTGGCACATCTTTGCCTACCTTTAAACTATTTGATTAATCTTTCAGCAATGTATCTATGACAAAATCAACTCATATGTTCAATAATTTTACATGAAAAAGAAAATTAATTTATTTTTCAGCAGTGTATGTATGTATGTATGTATGGCAAACCAACTCATATGTTGAACAATTTTACATGAAGTTAAGAAAAGTATTTGATATTTTTCTAAAATTACAGATAGATAGATAGATAGATAGATAGATAGATAGATAGATAGATAGATAGATAGATAGATAGATAGATAGATAGATAGATAGATAGATAGATAGATAGATAGATAGACAGATTTTGGTCATTTCAATTTCCACTCCCTGGTCCTGTACAATTTTGCCCCCCAAACGACCACATCCATCCACCCATCCGTATTCCAATCAGATCCAGTTAGAGCTGAGCAGGCCCAGTCTGTGTTGGTAGCTGTCATGTACAAGGCAAGAAAAGGTTGCCAGGAAGTTAGGAGGAATTAAAATAAGTATTGTTCTGCAATAATATAATGATATCCTATCAGTGTGCATATTTTGGGGGGCATAAAACATTGGATTTCTTTAATGATCTTTTGAATTGTTTTATATTTTGGATAGTTGTTATAGCTGTGGACACAATTACATTAGGCTCTCTTGGCTTTATAAGTAATCAATTAACAATTAAAAAATTTTCTTTTAAAAAAAAAAATAGTGGTTCTATATGAAGTGCTGAGCAAATAAATACTTGTCTTATAATCAGTAGAACATCTAGAATTTTCCAAGCTGATGATTCTTGTTTTTCTTCTTCTGATATTAGTGGATTGCATGGCTCAGTTTTATGTAGAAATAACCGGCAGGAATGTGTTGTCGTGTTGCTCTTGTGCTGCGAGTGATGATACATGCTTATTCATAAAGAATAAAAATATCTTAATGACTGATCACATTTTAACTATATATAATATTTTCCTCTTTCAAGGAAGCTTCTTGTCATCCAAAAAAATATTGTATCTGCTGCAGACATCTCATGTGGAGTAACACTTTCATGTAATGAATGATCAGCTTCTCTCAACTTACTTTTGGAGAAGAAATTCTCATTTTCCAGATAACATTAAATTGTGCCTGTTTTTCAATACGTATATTGGCAATAATGTGTTAAGACCATCAAAAGATTACTGACATCACGTTATTAATATTTGTGCGGTTTTCTTGTTTTGTTTAATTTGTACAGTCTTCCTGATATTACTCAGATTTATTTTAAAAATGTGACAAATTCAGGATAAATGGAGTGCTGCCTTAATGAAGTGGAAAGCACAAGTTTTCCTGCCATGTTTATAACTCCAGTCTTTAAGTTTATTAGCTGAATAAATAAGCTGAATCAAACAGAAAACAAAGGAAATTGCACAGGAATCACTGCTGCTCCTAATTCAGCTTCCCTCAAATAATAAAAAAAATATACTGTGTACAAAAAAGGAGAAATGTTTTGAATGATCCAATATGTTTAACAAGATAAAGAAAGTAGACTCTTTAAACTGTGTGAATTGAAAATATTTAACTAAAAGAATATTTATTTTTAGGAATCATTTTTGCAACGTAGTAAAAACAGCTTTACAAAATAGTCAACATGAATTAATCAAATCCAAGCATATTGTGAGAGTCACTGCATGGACCCTTGTGCTTTCTTTTTCTTTTCTATTTTAAAAAGCTTTTAGTTTTATCTAATTTTAATGCTAATAGCTCATTTGTCTTCTTATTGTTTTAAATGATTATTTGCTAACTTTTTAAATAAAAATATTTTCTAGAGGGTAAACTCTTTTTTTTTTTACATGAAAAGAACCTATTGAACATCAAATTTATCTTTTCTTTATCCGCCTGTAGGTTTTTATTTCACAAATAGCATTTTTAGAGATGAGTGCATTTTTCCTAATTGCTAAATATTGTCTTATGTTACATAATTGATATAAAAGCAGTCCGTTTAACAAATTTGTATGTGTCAACGTCTGAACACATGTAGGCTTCGTACATCCGCTACAATTTTTGTGTACTGATATGTAACAGGAACACCCGGGCTCGACTCAAACAACGTCACTATTTTATGTCTCCTGAATTTGTATGCATTACTACAGTTACCATTTATTTAGCAGACGTCTTTACTCATTGTACCTTACACAAGCTGATAAACATACAGTACATTTGAATGATTCATAAGAAAGTCCAAAGCTGAAAGGACGGAAAACTACATTTCAGGTAAAGCAGGAGAAGGCTAGACATGAAATCAGAGCCAGGGAAAGCAACACAGTAACAAAAGTTTGTACTGTACTTAACTAAATGAGAAATGCAAATGATAATTCAGCAAATAGAGTACATAGGCATACATGTGAGCTTATCTCTTTATATACTTACCTATTATGTGTGTGTGTCTTTATATATTCTATAATGACACATTCATCACATCAGGTGTGCCACACTTACAACACAACAATAATCACTGATGATTACAAAGAAAAAATGAATGTGCATCTTTTTAAAAATTCAGACAGATAGATAGATAGATAGATAGATAGATAGATAGATAGATAGATAGATAGATAGATAGATATGAAAGACACTATAAAATAGACAGACAGACAGACAGACAGACAGACAGACAGACAGATAGATAGATAGATAGATAGATAGATAGATAGATAGATAGATAGATAGATAGATAGATAGATAGATAGATCCATTTCATGATAAAAATATTTTTCTTTAGAATGCAAGCCTTACACACTCACATAAACAGTATTGGCACACAATTACACACACATACACAGATAATGTTCATAAATCATAATTGTTATTTATAAACTTTATATTAATATTGTCTTTAAAAATTACAGAAACACACACACACATTATATATATATATATATATATATATATATATATATATATATATATATATATATATATATATATATATATATATATATATATATATATATATAAAGCCACACACACACAAGAACACCCAATATATATACGTATCTATCTTTCAGTATACTAACGTATCCATTTTTTATTATATTCGTAAGCATATTTAATATGCATGTGCATAAATGTAAGAATAAACTTTCATATGTATGTGTATAAGTTTATGAGACAATTATATATATATATGCTGTACAAACACACACCCTCAGACACACAGACACATCTATCCCTGTCCTTGGGCATTTGGATTGTGTTTTTTTGCCAATCAGGGCACACTACTTTATATTAGACAAACAATTATTCTACTTTAATAAGAAGACAAGACAAACTTCCCATCTACACTTAGCACACACACACACACACACACACACACACACACAGAGACAATCTGATATCTGTGTGTAGAATTTAAATGCATTTTTTCCACATACATTTATAGCCATTCTGTATATACACTTAAATCCCTGTGTGTAGAATCTAAATGCAACTTTGTGTCTTTTTCAACATATGTTTCCACACATTCTGTGTATATACTGTATAATTAAATAGTCACATACATATAATAAAAATGTATAATAATATAATAATTATAATAAATAATATAAAACAGTGTATGACGTAAACAGAAACATGTCATTCATGTTTCTTTTTCTTTACAAAATTATGCTTTTTAAACTAGATAAACAATGCTGCCTAGGATATCTACCTTTATTTCCTATTACTTATAAAGTATAAAGTGACAGAGCAAAAAAAAGTTCCTCAAAATTGCATTGTGACTTAACTGTTTAGGTAAGATTTGGTTTTGTCATCATTTTATTTTTAGACCTACTCACCAAGTTCTTTACTATAGAAGACTAGCCTGTCAGTACTGAGAAGATATAAATGATATTTTCATTGATGCTACATAATTTTCATAAATATTTCAGAAGAAGACAGGAGCATTATTTTATTTGTTAATGAACAAATGTTAAGTGTGAGTAGCTTAAACACAGCTGGTTCTTTACAACAGTTGTATTAGGAGAATTCACAAAGTCTCCACAACACGTAATTTTTTACCACATCTCAAATTTTATATGGATTTGAACACTGAAATTTAATATAAACCTGTGGTTTGTTTTCTGTGACTGGAGAGTGTAAGATTACAGTGTTTGTGCTTTAAAGCTTCTCATGTATGACTCCAGAAAAAGAAAATCAAAATTCTGAAGAATGAGCAAAGAGGCCTGTGGTGCAAAATATTCAGAATGGTCAGCAAAATTAAATCTTGATGAGAAAATGTAGCAAGTTTAATTTCCATAATTACATTTAGACACAAGTGTACTGTAAACACTGGACTAGTTAGACACGATAAAAATGAGGCTGTCTTTGTCATTTCAATTCACAACAAACCGTACTTGATGAAACATCACGTATCTTAACTACTTCATTACCTCTAGTAGGCAAACGGTTTCTAATTGGGTTGAGTGGGTACAGACAATGGATGGGCAGATGTCAGTTTATGTATCTGTCTTTCAGTACACTAATGTATATATTTGGACCACAGGACAGCAAAGCTTTACAGACAGAAATATATCTCCTTGTTTATTTGTCTGTTACAGAAACCTTCATATCAATCTGTTTGTAGCTGATGGTAACTCTTGTACATTTATCTCATGCAACCAATTTGCATCTATCTATCTATCTATCTATCTATCTATCTATCTATCTATCTATCTATCTATCTATCTATCTATCTATCTATCTATCTATCTATCTATCTATCTATCTATTATATAGTGCCTTATATATCTATCTATTACATAGCACTTTTCATCTATCTGTCTCTCTATTGACTGAGCAAATGAAGTTTGTGTGAGCTCCTCAGAAGTGTATTGTGACCCAACTGCTCAGGTAAGACATGGAGACATTTGATTTTAAGACGTTCCCACAAAGTTCTTTAACATATCATCTCTCAGTACTTAGAATATGCAGAACATACAATATATATATTGATGCTCTACAATTTTGATATATATTTTGATGTATATTTTATATAGTTCCTTTCCTATCTATCTATCTGTCTAACTTGCATGCAAAAAAGATCAGGTTAGAAGTAACTAGAATGATTATTTTCTGTTACAGCCGGAAAGAAACAGATTAAAAACTGCACTTGTCTTCCTATAAGGGCTACCTGCAATGATGCTCTCCATCTATCCCTCCATTTATGTTATATAGTGCCTGCCACATCTCCCTGTTGATCTGTCTATCTATCGAGTGTCCTCTAAAACAAATAAAACACAGAGAAGGACAATCTGCTTAAACACAATGTTTGCATTTCAATCACTAATCACTCAAGCAGACTTTCAATTAAGATTTTTTACTCGAATGACTGTGCCTCCTATTTTGTTTTAACTAAACTGATAAGATCATAATATTGCATATTATTATTTTTTTTAAAATATGCCCACAAACAATAACCAACACTTTACATTCCAGCCGCCTTCTCAGAACGACCCTGACAAATGCACCTTTTCTCATCCCATTTTCTCCCCACTTGTCTCTTCTTTATTCTGCTTCTACATACCCAAATGAAACAATCTTAATGGTAGTTGATATGTGTGGTTCGGCTCTGTTAGCTTTTAAACGTTTCCAATGAAATTTTCTGTAAACTTAAACTATATAGATTTGACTTTGGTTTCTAAATATTCCTAATAATCTATTGAATACATCATCATCAAATAGATCTCACAAAACTATAAAAAATACATTTAAAATGACAAACTGAATTAACAACAATGACCAACCAAACAAACTCTGCCCTCAACAACAACAACCACATTTATTTCTAGAGCACATTTTCATACAAATGATGGAGCTCAAAGTGCTTTACAAAATGAAGAAAGAAAAAAAAGAAAAATATAAAAATAAGATTAGGCAAAGCTAAGTAACAAAGAATAATGTAAGGTCCGAAGGCATGTTTTAGAGAACACATTGTTCAGAGCAAATCTAAATTGTTTGACAAACCAAATCTAAATTTTGAATGGGATAAACAACACAAAAAGAAGTAGCGCATTTGAAAATCTAGTTTCTTTTTTAGCTTTGCACATCTATTATTAAGTTGGCATGGCCTATTGTGATGGCCTCCATTTAACTTGCCCAAATGCACATTCTGAACATGTATTACAGGTAGAAACATTAAAGAAAATAAAGGAAATGAGGCAGGGGGAGTATCTGTGAATTACAAGAGGATTAAGGGCATGCAACAGCAATACAGTAAATAAGCAAAATAAAATAAATTCTTAAAGAGTCAGTAGGAATGGACTGAACAGGTCTGATAATGGATGGAATATGAAATACATTATGATGCATTTATCTGCTTTAAGATATGTTACAGGCAATATTATACTGCTGAAATGTATGCAAACATATAGATAGATAAGACAGGCCAAAAAAGGCAAGACATGACAGACAGACAGACATAGATACTGTACATAACAGATGGATGTGAAAAAACATTATTTAATAAAACAAAAGATCAAAGGTGCTATATTATAGTCAGAAATGCACTATGTGATAGAGATATAGATATGCAAAGGCATTATATAATAGATATATGACATGGAAAGGCATCATTTAATAAATAGTAAGAAAAAAAGGAGCTATGTTATAGTCTGAACTGCACTATATGATAGATAGATAGATAGATAGATAGATAGATAGATAGATAGATAGATAGATAGATAGATAGATAGATAGATAGATAGATAGATAGATAGATAGATAGATACTATTATAATACCCACTACAAGTGACACTGATTTAATTATAGTACCTACCCTGTACTTGTGAAATATGACATATGAACTTGACTAAAAAAGTTGATTTAATATTTTACACAGGAATTTTCTATAGATAAGCATGTTGAAATTTAGCTATTCTTGACTAAAACAGATGTTTATGGTTATACTACAAGTACCTTTTTGCTAGCCATACTAAATAAATAGCTTTAACATTGCTGGCACATCTTTGCCTACCTTTAAACTATTTGATTAATCTTTCAGCAATGTATCTATGACAAAATCAACTCATATGTTCAATAATTTTACATGAAAAAGAAAATTAAGGCACTATATTATAGATGAATGTGGAAGAGCATTATTTAATAAAAAGAAAGAGAAAACATGCTATATTATAGTCAGAAATGCACTATGTGAAAGATATATAGATATGCAAAGGCTTATATAATAGATATATGGACACTGAAAAAAGGAAAAAAAGGTCCTATGTTATAGACGGAACGGCACTATATGATAGATAGATAGATAGATAGATAGATAGATAGATAGATAGATAGATAGATAGATAGATAGATAGATAGATAGATAGATAGATAGACAGACAGACAGACAGACAGACAGACAGACAGACAGATAGAAAAGGCACTATATAATTGATGAATGTGGAAAAGCATTATTTAATAAAAAGAAAGAAAACGTGCAATATCATAGACAGAAATGCACTATGTGATATATAGATATGCAAAGGCATTATATAATAGATATATGGACGTGGAAAGGCATCATGTAATAAATAGTAAGAAAAAAGGTGTCATGTTATAGACTGAACTGCACTATATGATAGATAGATAGATAGATAGATAGATAGATAGATAGATAGATAGACAGATAGATAGATAGATAGATAGATAGATAGATAGATAGATAGATAGATAGATAGATAGATAGATAGATAGATAGATAGATAGATAGATAGATAGATAGATAGATAGATAGATGTTGAACTTTCATCCACTCACTAACACACGGCCCCATCGGGTGGCCCAATGATAATAATATTGTTGGCCGCAAACTCTCAGTCGGTCCTTTTATTTTCACAGTGCTATTTTTCCATTTTACAGTTACAAGGAATTAGTAACCTGTCCTGGCAGCATCATGTCTAAGGTAGGATTCAACCCCACAGGGCCTAGTCCACTGCAGAACACACAAGTACAATCATACAAGGCCAAACATGAACATTTTCACAATTTGGGAAGAAAACAGTGAAGCCCCATGTAAGCTCAAGTTGAACCCAGGCCCTAACAGAAACATGACTAATCTGGGTTAAATATTTATTAAATACAGCTTCATCGCATTCAATTGTTTGTTCCTTTGTTTGTTTTTTCATTCACTTTTTCATTGTGTGTATATTCATTCTCTCATTTGTATGAAATGAAAGATTAAAGAGTCTAAAAACAGTAAATGTAACATAAGGAGTGCCACCTTGACCATAGAAGTGTGAGTTTAAAAATCACAGTCACTTCATCCACAAAAGGGACAAAAGTGGATTCCTTAAGAATCACACCTGTCATCCATAAAACCAATAATGTCAGCATAAGGCTCCTTTTAAGTTACAAAATACTTTTTTTCCAGTTGCAAGCAAAAAGTGCCACAGCAATGTTGGCCACTCAGTTACAAGAGAGCAGCCCTCAAGGGGCCCTCGTCTTTATTTTTGGAGTTGCTGCGGTGCCCGTGGTCAGCAGGGGTTGGTTTGCTATTGAATGAAAAAAAATATTTGATGTATGTGTGGAATATGGGCACCTGTGTGCAGGTGTGAGTGTGCATAGGGGGTATGTACCATAAGTGTGTGTGCGAGTTCATACGGGGGGTGTACGTTTGTGTCTGAGTACGTACATTGGGCTGCGTTAAGTTGGATATGTGTGTGTGTGTGTGAACATGTAGGGATCTGCATCCCTGTGTGACTTCATGTTGGGGAAGTACACAATTACTTTTTCTGCTCCAATGTTTATTTCATATTTCACCAAAACCTGTTGCACCTTCTGTTCTGATGCGGACACCTCCACCACACTTTCCATTGACCCTTACTGTCTATAGACCCACGTGAACGTTCACTTTAATGAGTTATCTTAGAATCTGATAGCAACACATTTAAATGCTTCTGCCAGGGTTGTGCCATTTTCCTATGACTTATCCATCCATCCATTTTCGAAAACCTAGAGCAGGGTCACAAGGGCAGCCCATGACTTACCATGTGTTTGAATTATTATGTACTTCATCTGTTCATCCATCCATTTCTTAACCTACTGTACTTCCAGAGCTATGGGTCACTAGGAGACCGTTGCCTGTCCAGTAGCATTACTTTCTAGGTAGGAGCAAGTATTGGATGGGGCACCAGAAACTTTAACTCAGCCTTTTAATTTGTGCTACACTTAATCCACGTGTCTGCATGGGTTTCTTCCCAGAGTTATGTGGATTGGCAACACTAAGTTGGCCCTAGCGTGTGGTTGTGGAGCGTGTGTGTGTGTGTTCGCCCTGGCATTGGACTGGCGTACTGTCCAGGGTTTGTTCCTGCACCCTATTCTAGCTGGGACAGGCTCCAGACCCCCAAGTGACCCTGATTAGAACTAAGCGGGTTAAAAAATGAAATGACATGACTTAATCATATTCAGAATAGTGAAAATGCAGAGTTTATATACAGGCACACACAATCATACACTCTCAAACTTAATGAATCCAATTCACGGTCACGGGTGGCATTGGGCACAAGGCTGGAAACAATCCTGGAAGGGACTGCATTCCACTGCAGACAATACATACCAGTTTATATATGCATAATTAAAATATATTGTGTATATACTGTATGGTCTATATTCATATTTTAAAAATATAAATATATGAATATAAAACTCTGTGCTGCTCCTCTTGACTAGACATAACAATTTAGTGGTTGGTCAGATTATTTTTAAATTATATAAATAGACGACTGTATATATATATATATATATATATAAAAACATATGTATGTATATATATATATATCTACTTTATATATATAAAATCCTAAGCCTAAAAGTGCAACGCTTTTGTGCAATGATTTCATGTGACATTTTTTTTGTCACGCTTTAAATCGGGCTTATTTTAAAACCTACATATATATGTGTGGTATCATACTTTTCAGAATTTATCGAACTTTAATGTGATGTTGTTAGATTTTCAGATTCTAATTCCATTTTTAAATTATAAACTAAAATATCAAGAAAGCCGTGGTTTATAAGAATGTCAGTTAAAATGAATGGATCATTTATTTAGTCTCTTATAAATACTCATCGAGCATAGTGGACCTCAGTTTAACAGGAATAATCCAATCGGTAAGAGAGTAAATATTTTATTCTCATTTTACTCTGTTAAATAATAATTAATTTTTCTTTTACATATTTATAGAATTTCATGATTTTAACTCCAATAAATAATATTTTTTTCTTTTGTACATTTACAGATTTTACTTAAATTCTGGCCGCAACTGGGGTTTGGGCACCAAAGGTGCCAGGGGGGCTTGCCCCCTAGTGTGTATATATATATATATATATATATATATATATATATACACACACATATACATACACACATACATATATATATATATATATATATATACACACACATATACATACACACATACATATATATATATATATATATAAATACAGTATATATATTTTAATCATGCTGATGTAGATAAGCATGTACTGCCTGCATTGGACTGCTGTCCCTTCCCAGATTGTTCTCTGCCTCGTGCCCAGTGCCACCAATATAGACTGAGGCCCCCCATATGTGCATAGTGTGAATGCCAACCATTCTAATTTGTGTTCAATTTTTCACTGATCTTACTGGTCAGTTACTCGAGACCCAAGAACCAACAAGATTCTAATGGCAGGCCTGTTTCATTAGTATGACTTACCTAAAATGTCTTGAATGCGTTACATTTCCGTGAGAAAAAATGAAAAAAAATATCGGGTGTGCACATCTGAAAAGTGATGACTGATCAAAAAAAAAAAATGACCACATCATTTACAACGAAAAAAAGGCCAATAAGAATAATCGGCTCCTCGTGCTTTCACTTTTAGTGTTTTGTGAATAGTTAAACAGCCTCACGCACATGTGGTTCGTTGGTCACTTTGGAAAAACAAAGTAAAAATTCTACATCTAAGAAAAATACATTCATTTCTACAGCACATTGTAATGCACAGGTTGTAGCTCAAAGTGTTTTACAGCATGCCAAAGAAATAGTTCCAAGAAAAGAAAAAAATTAAAATCAGGTAAGAGTAATAATAAATAAAGAGCGAAAATAAATCAATATGGACTTACATTTATTGGATATATAATTAGTAGACAGGGAGAGTTCTTGCATGTACTATCACTTTTTGAAGTCTCTAAGATGAGTCTGATGATACCTCAGATAACATTTATTGATATGAAAAATTTAAATTCAAACAAAATAAAATACTTTGGTAAAAAAAAATGCTATTTTAATTTATGACGACATTTTAAAAGAAAAGCCTTTCAAATAGTTGTGTTTTATCTTTTTTTTTTACGAGTAGCTTCCAAATACATGCTATCTTAACTCGCTTATTTCAGTATATCAAAGGAGTTATGTGGTAGATTTTTTTTCAGTTCATTTAATTTTTTATATAACGTACTTATCACATGTCCTATGCACCTTTACAAACACAGCACAATTAACGCAACAAACATATAGTATCATTATTATAAAATATGAGATTACATCTATTAAAGCTGATAGACATCTATGCATCACATTCACAGAAGTAGACAAAGATTATGTAGTCACTGTTTTAAAATAGTATCTTCAACATTTTCTAAATATTATTATACTTTCCTTTTTTCAGTTAGATTATTCTAATCTTGTTTTAACCCCTTTTGCATGTCATCCAGTTAAGCTGGCTGGACCCCAACGTAACAACTGCAGTGCTCAATGCTCCGACATTTTATAATGAATTATTAATTTTATAATTAATTATAAAGTCATGGTGTGCTTCCAGTCTCATTGTTACACACAAAACTAAACTGTCTGACTATAAAACAATTAATAAAAAAAAAAAAATATATATATAAATATAAAACCATCCATCCACACATTATTGATCCCACTTATTCCAGTTCAGGGGTGTGGGAACACACAAGCCAGTGGTAAGAAAATAAACATTTTAATATGTGTGCGTGTGTTAGGATAACTGACGATTGTAACTTGAATGAGTGAGTGTGGATGGGTGTGTGCGTGACAGAGTGGGGCTGCCAGCATGGGCTTCGGCCCCCTATGACTCGGAAATTGGATTAAGCAAGTTTGAAAATGGTATGTTTTACTAATAACATTTATACCAAGTGGTGTAGGGCCAGAGTAACCCAAATCATCACGGATTCCTCCCGCCCCAGTAATGGAGTGTATTGCCTGCTGAAATCAGTCATACGGCTCAGCAGTCTACAGGCCAAAAAAAAAAAAGAGAGGCTCAGGGGGAACTTCACCCGTCAGGCCATAAGGCTTTTCAATCAGGACATGACCCGCAACCATTACTTTCACACTGGTCTCATTTGGTTACACTTCTGCCTCATAGCTGTCATTTTTTAAATAGATTTATATACACAAGCATATATATTATATATCTATACATATATGCCATATATATATATATACGCATATATATATACGCATACACACACACACACACATATATATATATATATATATATATATATATAAATATATATATATATATATATATATATATATATATATACACACACACACATACACACACATAGGTATATTTTCTTCTTTTAAAGTCTGAATCACAATCTGATTATTTGTTGGTTACCTACCAGGTAATACACACACACACACACACACACACATATACATACGCACATATACATATATATATATAAAAACGCAAATATATAACATAATATACAGTATATCTAACATGTACAGTATATGTCTATTATGTATATTCCTTACACAGACCTGCAGCAGCGAGCACATGACACCCATCCTGCTGCGCCTGCATTGCCTCCCTGTGTCTTACAGGATGGGAGTATAAACTTCTACTACTAACCTATCAATCTATAGATGGTCTTGTACCGGACTACATCACCATCCCTCTCCTCCTGTCCACCTACTAAGGTCCACTGATTCTATTCTAGGACTCTTATTGTGCTCCAAACTCACCTGCGTGCTATGGGTGACAGAGCCTGCAGCTCTATATAGCGCCCAGACTTTGAAACGACCTCCCTAAATTAATGAGATCAGCCGACTCAATTCATTCTTTCAAAACACAACTTCAAACTGATCTTTTCAGGAAGGCCTCTAAGTAAGCCTGACTTTGTACTTACCCTTTGTTCAGATGGCCAGGAATATTTGTGTTTGGGCCGCAAATTACTTTCTTTGTTCGGGGTTTTCTTATAGTATTGATATTGTTGTGTTTTATTCTGGTTTATTATCACGTATTCTATTTCAATGCTTTGTATACACTGCATCTTTATTTAGTATTTATTTCTGTGAAGCGTTTTGAACATGGAGAAGGTGCTACATAAATAAAATGCATTAGTAATATTTTGTCACTATATGTTACACCTTGAATATTGTTCATTTACAAAACAACTACACAGTTTAAAATTGTAGTGGTTTCCATTTAGTCATATTATATTTAAAATATAACGTGCTCTCTTTAGGGTTAGCTGCTTTCCTATTTCTCTAAACTTCATTTCTTTTGATTCACTTTTGCATAATCTGAGTAGTGAACCAGGCTGACATTTCACTGCAGGTTGCACAACTGTGCATGTGACAAATAAAGAAATCTTGAATCATGAATGTGTAAAAAGAATTAAAAATAATGAGTACCACCAAAGCAAAAAAAAAAAGAAGAATCATATTTTGTTAAGAAATCTACGTGACAGACTTAAAGTGCCAATGTCAATTCGTTTACAAAAATGTCAACTAGTGGTGCACTCTGCCAAGGGCGCTATATCAGATAAAGATGGATTAGTTAAAATACACAAATAAAAATAACACCTCTGAAACAATTGTGCTGATAAAGACCACGCCTATGCACAAATATTCATGGCATTTATCTTTTGCATCACTTGGTTTCAGAAAATGGAAAAGAGGGCTCGTTTTAATAAAATCGTATCATTCCTCAGCCTCATTTATCCGTCAAACGTCCCTTTTCAGTACTCAATGAAGGCAGACAATATGGCATAGTAGCTAATGCCAAGTTAAGTTTTTGCCTCTCACAACCTGTGTGACCCCCAGCAAGACGCTTAACCTGCTATTCAGCAACTGTAAAAGAAACCCTTAAACAGTTGTACGTGGACTGGCTTTGGAAAAAAAGGTCACATAAATTAATAATAATATTTTTCACTCATAGGGTAGTGAAGCCTGACAGCATCATGAGGACGGTAAGATGGTGAGAGGGACTGGCCACCATAGGGTAGGCACACAACAAACACATAAGCACTCGTGTTGATTCAGCTCAGAGTCCTCATTTGACCTAACAGAATATCATTTAAATGTAAATAGTAAGTGGCGTGCCCAGAGATCAGATATTTAGGCAGAAATCAAATGTAGAAATAAAGCACAGAGAGTGACCAAGCTGGCAATTGAACCCATGTCAGTGAAGAGCCTTGGAACAAATGTGCCACCGTGCTGCTATAATATTCAGCAAATATAATTCAGATTTGTATTGTGAAGCGTATTTTTTGGGATGTAAGATTTAAGGAGTGCCAGTCTGAGCCTAAACTGTGTTGTGTATTGTTAGTAATACGGTGCTTTATATAAGTAGAATTGAAATTGCTAGCTGACATTACCTAAGTACAGGGTCCTCACCTTATTAGATTATAAACAAGGTCATTTTCAATTTTGCTTTTTAGTGGATATTTTTTTAAGTCAGCTAAATAGATGTGATCCTTTTGTCTTGAGGATGAGAATTAGAGTTTTGAAGAGAAGAGGCCATTCAGGCCATCACGCAGTAGCTCTTCAAATTCTATTCACATAGGCATTAGTGAAGGTCCCCAAGATGCTACTTTCAACTAGACACCTTGTTCCACGTATCCACGGTTACCTTTGTGAAAAAATCCTTCCTAACATTTGTGTGACTTTTACCTTTAACAATTTGGCATTGGTGTGTCTATACCTTTGACAGGAAAAGTTTAACAGCTGGCAGCTTCTTTACTTACTTTTCATCATCCTGAACTGAATAAGCACCCTCAGTTTGAAAATGAGATGGGTGGCTGGATGGTCGCCCCTCATTGCTTAGATGCTGCCATCCTGCAATTACATAGCGACTCTTTTCTGGACTTTCTCTAGCCTAATCTATACTATGAAGAACACAATTGTGTCCACTGGCCCAGATGTGGCCTCACAAGTGTATTACACTACATTACATGGCATTGTGTCCATGCTGGAGGGGTCTGTGACATACCAGGGACCAGCCTGGGGCTGCGATCTGCCTTACGTGCTGTGTAACAGTGATTGGGTCGTTAAGAATTTGGAACTTAATCCAGTGGTTTTGAGAATGTTCTATGTACAGTATTGCGCATCATGTACAGTACATTAGAAACACGATTCTTGAGTTATAAGCATACAATGTTACCCTAAATTAGGTTATCCCTGTCAGAGAATGTTATGCTATCTAACAGCTTTTTCACATTTCTATCTATCTGTTATATAGTGCCTTTGTCGCCCATCTATCTAAATGTCTAGCTATAATAAATGGGCTTTCATACGTATCTTTCCATTATATATTGCCTTTGCTACTTATGTGCAGTATGTAATTCAGCACCTTTCATATTTATCTGTCTTTCATCAAGTATAACATCTATCTATAATACAGTGGCTTTTGTATTTGTCTAATCATGATATACTGCCTTTCCGATGCATGTATACTAAATGCTTATTCTATATCTCTGTCTATCAATAATGTAATGCCATTAATATCTACCTATAATACAATGCCTTTTCATATTTATCTGTCTTTTATCAATAATAAAATGCCTTTCATATCTATCTATAATACAGTGGATTTTATATTTTTATCTAGCCATGATATATTTTCTTTACTATGTCCAGTATATATGTACTGTATATATGTGTCCACAAAACACTGCACTCGTATTTCCCTGTCTATCAATAATGTAATCCCTTTCATATCTATCTATAATACAATGTCATTCATATTATTCTGTCCATCCATCCATTATCCAACCCACTATATCCTAACTACAGGGTCACAGGGATATTATTCTGTCTTTTATTAATAATAAGATGCCTTTCATATCTATCTATGATGCAGTGGATTTCATATTTTCTCTACTATATATGTATATACAGTATGTGTCCATAATATGTTGGTTGTATTTATCTTTTATCAATAATATAATACCTCTGATATCGATGTATAATATAGTGGCTTTTGTACTTATCTACCTATGATTGCTTTTCTTATATACAGTATATACTGTACCTATGCATATATAATACATTATATTTTTGTATATGTATTTTATCAATATCAAATGGATTTTAAATTTATCTATTCATGATATTTTGCCTTTCTTATGTATATATGCATGCACAGTATGTATCTATAATACAGTACCTTTCATATTTATATTTTCATATTAAGAATATAATGTCTTTCATTTGCATTTATAATAAAGTGGCTTTGGTATTTATCTAACCAAAATATATTCCTATTTACATATCTATAGTACAGTGCCTTTTCTATTTATCTGTCTATCTGTAATGTAATACTTTTCATATCTATCTACTTTATAATATAGTGGCTTTTTTATTTATCTAGCCATAATATATTGTCTTTCCTGTGTATGTATGTATGATACAGTATCTTTCATGTCTCTCTATAATACAGTGCCTTTCATATTTATCTTTCTATTAAGAATTTAATACATTTCATATCTATCTATAACATAGTGGCTTTCTTATTCATCTAGCCATAATACATTGCCTTTCCTATGTATGTATCTATAATATAGTGTCTATCAATAATATAATGCCTTTCATATCTATCTATAATACAATGCTTTCATATTTATGAGTCTATAAAGAAAACAAAACCTTTCACTATCCATCTGTAACACAGTAGCCTTCATATTTACCAAGCCAGGTTATATTGTCTTTCCAATGTACAGATCTATAATACAGTGCCTATGATATTCACCTGTCTATAAAGATATAACACCTTTCATATCTACTTATAATACAGTGTTTTTTATATGTGTGTCTATAATATGGTGCATTTCATATCTCTCTATAAAACAGTGGCTTTCAGATTTATCTATCCATCATATTTTGTCTTTCTTATGTATGTATGAACAGTAGGCATCTATAATACAGTGCCTTTTCTATTTATCTATTAAGAATATAATACCTTTCATATCTATCTATAATATAGTGGCTTTCTTATTCATCTAGCCATAATATATTGTCATTACTATGAATGTATCTATAATACAGTGTCTTTCATATTTATCTATCAATAATACAATGCCATTCACATCTATCTATAATAGTGTATTTCATAATTATCTATCAATAATATAGTGTGACAATAAAGATCTATCTATCTATTTTATATTTATCTATTAATAATATAATGCCCATCATATCTATAATATAGTGGTTTTCATATTTATGAGACTAGAAAGAATACAAACTCTTTCATTATCTATCTGCAACACAGTAGCTTCATATTTACCTAGCCATGATATATTTTCTTTCCAGTGTATAGAACTATAAAATAGTGCCTTTGATATTCATCTGTCTATAACGATATAACGCGTTTCATATCTAGTTATAATATAGTGTTTTTTATATATGTTTTATATATGTGTCTATAACATGGTGCCTTTTGGGTGCCTTTTGTATCTCTTTATAATACAGTGGCTTTCATATTTATCTATCCATCATATTTTGCCTTTCTTATGTATGTACAAACAGTAGGCATCTATAATACAGTGCCTATTCTATTTATATGTCTATTTAGAATATAATACCTTTCATATCTATCTATAATATTGGTGGGTTTCGTATTTATCTAGCCATAATATATTCTCTTTCCTATGTATGTATCTATAATACAGTGTCTTTCATATTTATCTATCAATAATACAGTATAATGCCTTTCATATGAACGTATCTATAATACAGTGTCTTTCATATTTATCTATCAAGAATATAATGCCTTTCATATGAACGTATCTATAATACAGTGTCTTTCATATTTATCTATCAATAATATAATTCCTTTCATATGAACGAATCTATAATAGAGTGTCTTTCATAATTATCTATCAAGAATATAATGCCTTTCATATTAATGTATCTATAATAGAGTGTCTTTCATATTTATCTATCAAGAATATAATGCCTTTCATATGAACGTATCTATAATAGAGTGTAGTTCATATTTATCTTTCAAGAATATAATTCCTTTCATATGAACGTATCTATAATACAGTGTCTTTCATATTTATCAAGAATATAATGCCTTTCATATGAATGTATCTATAATAGAGTGTCTTTCATAATTATCTATCAAGAATATAATGCCTTTCATATTAATGTATCTATAATACAGTGTCTTTCATATTTATCTATCAATAATATAATGCCTTTCATATGAATGTATCTATAATAGAATGTCTTTCATATTTATCTATCAAGAATATAATGCCTTTCATATGAGCGTATCTATAATACAGTGTCTTTCATAATTATCTATCAAGAATATAATGCCTTTCATATTAATGTATCTATAATACAGTGTCTTTCATATTTATCAAGAATATAATGCCTTTCATATGAACGTATCTATAATAGAATGTCTTTCATATTTATCTATCAATAATAATGCCTTTCATATTAATGTATCTATAATACAGTGTCTTTCATATTTATCAAGAATATAATGCCTTTCATATGAACGTATCTATAATAGAATGTCTTTCATATTTATCAAGAATATAATGTCTTTCATATGAACGTATCTGTAATAGAGTGTCTTTCATATTTATCTATCAATAATACAATGCCTTTCATATTTATGTGTCTAGGAAGAATACACATCCTTTCACTATCCATCTGTAACACAGTAGCCTTCATATTTACCCAGCCAGTTTATATTGTCTTTCGAATGTACAGATCTATAATACAGTACCTATGGTATTCACTTGTCTATAAAGATATAACGCCTTTCATATCTAGCTATAATACAGTGTTTTTTTTTACATTTACAGTATCTAACCACTGTGTGTTGCCTTTTCCGTGTATGTATGAATGTATCTACGTAACTATATTACAGTGCCTTTCACCTCCATCACTCTGAAAAATGTCTCTTGTTTCGATCTCCTAATGCATTTGTAGTTAAAAAAAGGTTTGCAAACTAAATCAGACACTTCCACAATGCTTCGTCCATTTACCTCAGTAACAATTTTAACTAAATACAAGAAGGCAAACGTTTTGCGAAGAAATATCCCCTCACCTGCTTTCGCGTTGTGTTTTGGGGTCTCCAGTGGCTTTTCACATGTCCTTGTACTCGGCGACCTCTATATTCACCTAAAGGAGAAAAAAAACAGGAGAGTCAAGAAACCTGTCCGAATGACGCAGCTAGGCGACAGGTTCTTCACAGTTTTTTTTTAATAGATATAAAAACGAAATGAAGGCTTTGTGAGGGACTCGTCCACGTCCTGTGTGGGATCAGAAACGAACTGCTTTGCCATGGACGGTGTACGGAGGGCCCCCCATACTCTCTCTGCCGCGGGTCACGTCACTATCAGGATGTAACAGCGCAACCCACCTATTCGAAAGTTTTACTCCAGAAGTACAAAAGTTAAAGTTGCAGCATTTGCGATTTGTGATTCATTAAAGGAAGGCCTACCCATGCAAAGTGAGGGCTGCCCGTATCCCCCAGCAGCCCACCTCAGTATCTTCTCGTCTGCCGCTCCACTGCCCTGCTTCGGAACGCCAGTGAAACTTGGATTTGCAGTACGTTGGGTGTTTCGGTAAGTTTATCTACTTAAAAATTTAAATCAACAGGCCACAGAAATGCACCTCAGTTTGTCCTCTGGAAGCTAAAACGTGTTCGTTTCTGTGAACTAACAAGGACTTGAATTCGAAACTGGAATTCTCGGTCACCTACAGTTCTGGTTTGCTGTGTGCATCTGTGAAGACACGCAATCGGTGTGGCAAGGCGCCTAAATGAATGTTATATCAGGGCCATGTCCTCGGCAGGGGTCAGTAAGGGATAGGCCATGTATCAGTTATTCATGCAATCTGAAATCACACTGCAAACCCTGGATTTAGACATGGCGTACTGTAAAAGGTCTTCTGTTGGCGAGGTCACCATTCAAATTGTGAGTCTGAAACTTCTGAAAACGGACAGCAGAGTGCACGTGAACGTTAAGACATGGCATGTAATCAAAATGCCCTGTAAACCTATCTAGGATTACTAACACTATAAGAAAAAGGAGAGATAAGTGTAACGGGTCAGGGATTTAGGAAACACGTTAGTCCGGCCTGCCATTCAAGATTAACGGTGTACGTCATGACGCTCAGCACACAGTCACTTGAATGAGAGGAACTGGCACACTCGGCCTGCTCGGGGTTCCCGTTAGACTTTTCGCTTTAAGGATCCCACATTTGAGACTCGCTGCTGCGATGTCAACTGGACTCAGATTAGAGGTAACGACTTTAAAAAAGAACCACGTGCATGAAAACAGACGAAGTGGACACTTTCAGCTTTAACTCCGTCCACGCTTTGAATCAGGCTTGTCTGAAGGAGTCAGAGCTGGCTGGCTAGACTTGAATTGCGCAGGTGCAGAAAGTGAAGAACTCCACTGTGAAACTTCACGAGGTCCACTGTGGGCATTTGCTCAAACTATAAGGGCTTCTCCAGTTTTTCAGGGAATCAAACCATTGGCACTATATTGGAATCACGAACATTTCCAAGCCATGTTAGAGAGATGATATTAGTGCTTTGAATATTTTTAAAGGACAAACCTGCAGCAAACATATACAATGTTCAGAATGAGCTCTTTACCTGATTTATGACAAAACACTTTCACTAGTGTTAAATGATCACTTACCGTGTTGAAGTTACCCTTCAAAATGTGTATACAGAAGCAGTGTTTTCATAATTATGCTTTAAATATTGGTTTAATGCTGATGATTTAGTGGTTTTGCAAAATTCCAAACACTCCATGAAAACTTGCAGTGCACCGTATGTCTGTTTACAAATACATACATGTGTGTTTAATGGTAAACTGGTAGAAACTTTATTAATCCTGAAGGAAATGGCAGGTTTACAGCAGCAGACAAAAAAGGTACAAATGTAGATATAACAAGAATTAAAATAATCTTAAGTATGTCAACAAGGACCAAATGCACATATAACAAGAATTATCTATAAGTAGATTAACAAAGTGTAGGTATTTAGTAAGTATGGACTGATTAGAATTGTACACACTTATCAGCTACAATTTCACAATACAGGACGTCAGTCATTGGCACAGTAGTGTATATATAGAACCTAACTTATGACAACGTGAAAGTTCACTCAGTCAAGGTGAGATACTGTCTAGACAGTCAGTGAGTACATCACCTGGAGTGAGGGAACTCTCACATTCTCATAGGTTAGGTTTTATATATACAGAATATATTGTATAGAACCTATTCAATATGTAGCATTGTCACCTTCACCAGGAAAAGCAGACGAGAAAATGAAATGATATATATACAGTATATATATATATAGCCTTCTTGAATAACTAAACTTTAAAATTCTCATGAGTTAGGTTTAACTGTTTATGTAATATATATATATATATATATATATAGAGAGAGAGAGAGAGAGAGAGAGAGAGAGAGAGAGAGACAGAGACAGAGGGACAGAGACAGAGAGAGAAAGAAACTAATATATATATTATATATATGTATAAATGTGTTTGTATATATATATGTATATATATATATAGAGAGAGAGAGAGAGACAGAAACATATATATAT